>NC_081529.1:33122829-33335329 GCF_030273125.1 Centropristis striata | reverse complement strand
CTATGTAGGAAATACAAGAACACACACACACACACACACACACACACACGGATTGCATCTTCACCTGGAAACGTCAAAACCTTCCATGTACTATTATAAATGAACGCTTTCCATCTGCTTTCTAATTATAGCCAACATAAGGCTATTCCTAATTTTAGCTGCAGCCATGAAATAGTCGCCTTTTAATAATTCATGAGTTCAGACACAGAGCCTGCTCCTTACTGGCACGCTTATCGCCGGGGTGTTGCTCAGCCGGCTGAAAAACAAGGCGGATATATAGGCATATAGGGCCTGTGCTTCCACAGAGGGACACTGCATTGTTTTTATAAGACTCCTCAGTCAGCAGGGCATGAAGACGTTACTCTGACAGACACATCGTGCTGATTTCTTGGCCTAAAACCATGAAAACACATCAGTCATTTTTTTTTTTTTTTAAAGATCTGTTGATGAGCATTCGTCAGTTTGGAGACCAGCACCCCCCGATGCATGAAACCATGTTATGCATATACGTGCCCGAACCAGTTCGGTGAGCTGTCCTCCCAGGGATGCATTTGTTTTGATCAATGCTGATCTGAGTGAAGCGTGATTTTGCCTACAGCGCCGACATCAATCGAGATGGACAGGGGTTAAAAACGACTGCCTCTGAAGAAGCGTTTGAAAAGCTCCTCTCATCTCAGCTCGCCATACGCTCTGACGCACAGGCGTGTGTGTGTGTGTGTGTGTGTGTGTGTTGTGGGTGGGGGTGTGCATGCATGTTGCATGTTTTCATGTGTGTTTTCCACTCTGATATATGAGCAGGAGAGCTGTTTTCTGTGCGGCAAGGCCTTCTCAAACAATAACAAATTAACTGTTTCATTTCTTATCAAGAATTCTGAAATGTTTTGATGTTAGTGTTGTATTATTACAGTGTTTTAATGATTAACTCTATGGAGTTTTGGGCTTTTTTGTCCATTTTTTAATCCTTTTCATCCTGCCTGTATACACCACTTAAAAATGATTAAATGATTAATTGGTGTATTGTTTTTTCACCTATATGACCTAATAATAATTTATTTTTTATTCTGACTCACTGGATCAACATTTTGAACCTAAAAGAAACAAAAAATAAATGTGATTTTGTGATTGTGTGTGATCCTGTCATCCAACTCTGGTTTTTATTCTAGTGGGACTCTATTTTTTTTAAGTCATTTTGTGTCTTTTGTTGTCATTTTGTGTCTTTTTTTTGTCATTTTGTGTCTTTTTTTTTCATTTTGTGTCTTTTTTTTTTGTCATTTTGTGTCTTTTTTTTTTTTTTTAGTAATTTTGTGTCTTTTTTGGTCATTTTGTTTCTTTTTTAAGTCATTTTGTGTCTTTTTTTTTGTCATTTTGTGTCTTTTTTGTCATTCTGTGTCTTTTTTTGGTCATTTTGTGTCTTTTTACGTCTTTTTTTAGTCATTTTGTGTCTTTTCTGCTTTGATTTTACATCTGGATGTGATGAAGAAGTCGTGCTTTGGCGCTTTCACAAGTGGATTTAAGTGGCTTTATAATATTTTATATTTATCCCTCTTGCTAGGATAAAAAAAAAAAGTTTATTAGATTTTCTGCAGCGGTTTCATTTTCAGCAAATGCCAAGTTCAGTGATAGGGGAGTGGGGGAGGTGTGTTAGGGTCAGGGTCGTCTAGGACTCAACCACACACACCTTGGATCAATGGGAGGCAGGAAGGGGGTTGCTCTCTGTTGCCATAGAGACGGGAGGACAGTGGTGTTGGATACTGTTACTAGGCAGGAGAGGCTGCCTCGGAATCAGGTGAGAGGATGTGGGGTGGTCTGCTGCTGCTGTGGAGGGTAAATAACATTATTATTAACATTATTATTAACGTACGCCTGTTCCTGCTTGACTTATTTTCTCTAATAAAATAATTAACATTCGGTTAAAGATCAACAAATGTGCTTCAAAATCAACAGTCAAGTCTGACTTATTTTTTTTAGAACCCAAAACCTTGATGGCATGATTTGTGTTATGGTTACTTTAGTTTTACAAATCAACAACAACTATTTAGCGTTGCACAATCCCAGTGCACAACCCAGTGGTCATTGTTTTAAAGTGCAGTGTGTGATATTATAGAGCGTCACATTAAGGTCCTGTGTGTGTGTGTGTGTGTGTGTGTGTGTGCAGCCTCCGTGTCCTTCAGCTCAAGTGAAGGGTTATGATGAAAACACTCCAGATATTATTATATTGCCTCAATATGCTCATAACCTTAATTCACATCAGCAAATCATGATGCTCTCTGTATACTGTATACCCCCCCCCCCCCCTTTTTTTTGTCTGATTTGTCTTATTATCTTTGATTAGTATAATTAACATCCCTTTTAGTTAACATGAATGCATGTAAATCTGGATGCATGCATAAATGTATATAAATGTATATCATACATACATATATATGCACCATGAATGTCTACGAAATATATATATATATATATATATATATATATTGTTTGTATCAACAGGTATATAAACAAGGACAACAATAGACAAAGACGTAAAAAAAAATACTGGGCATTTTGTGGATGTGTTGATTCATGAATATACCGCAACATAAAAACAATAACAAACAAATGGCGTCATCTCTATGACAGAGATGCAAACCTCTCTAACGTGACCGTGAGACTTGAGCGCCACCCAGAGGTTTCAGCCTGTAACAGCTTCTTGTTGCTGAGCTCCACACTCAGAGCTGCAGTACACTCACGCCCTCTGCTGGGGAATAATCGCTTTACCTTCTTTTACTGTTGTCAGGCTCAAGGCAGGACTCAGACACAGAGCAGGTGGACTCAAAGTCTCTTTATTAACCCTCTGGAGTCTCCAAAAGCACCAAATAATCCAGACTTGTTGCCTCCATCCAGACTAGAAAACAAAGCAGCGTGGAGCCCTACTGTAAATTTACCTCTAAAGTTCTGGCTGTAAACTCCATGAGGCCAGTTTCAGTTTGATGATGATATACCAAGTAAAACTGGAGACAAGCTCAAATATATTTAGTATAAAATGATAGAACTGGATGGAACCCTCTTATATGTTAGATTTGACACCTTTGTTCACATTTGCAACATTTAACATTCTTTGTTGAGCATGATAGTGTTTTGAAAGTAAAAGAAAAAGATTCAGAATCACATTTTATGTTGGACTAAAGGACTAAAAAAAGACACAAAATGACCAAAAAAAGACACAAAATGACCAAAAAATACACAAAATGACTAATACAAATAAAAACAAATAAAATAGAGTCCCACTAGAATAAAAACCAGAGTTGATGACAGGATCACACACAATCACAAGATCACATTTATGTTGGTTTTTCTTTGTTTCTTTTTGGTTCAAAATATTGATCCAGTAAGTCAGAATAAAAAATCAATTATTATCAGGTCATATAGGTGAGGTTGTGCTGAAAAAAAACCCCCAACATGGCATTTAAACATTTTTTAAGTGGTGTATACAGGCAGGATGAAAAGGATTCAAAAATGGACAATATAGCCCAAAACTCCATAGAGTAAAGGAAGCAACAAGAGAAATCCTCAACAGAGTGAAAAACCAAAGAGCTACAAAAACTCCTGAAGCTGAGCTGAGATGTCTTATGAAATAAAAGTTGCTCCAAAAGGAGGAAAGGCACTTGAACTCTATCTACACTAATCAATAAACTTACAAATCCTAATCTATGAAAACAGGGAGTTCTATCTAGTCTGAGAATGGAAAAACTAACAAAACAAATCTCTAACAAACAAAAGGCGCTCCAAAAGGGAAGAACCAAACCTGATGGGGAAAAATAAAGAATCTACAAAACGCTCCGTAAAACATGTCGACTGTAGGGATCTGGGGAGTTGACACATTTTTGATCCAAAATCAAAAGATTTATCAACAGAGATTTGGTGTTTCCGTGCCCGAGAAACTGTCTGGAGCATGATTCAATAGATAGAAAGAAGGAGTCAACAAAAACTGTTTACCAGTGACCTCCTGGATTACAGAGTGAACCCCCTCCAGAAATAGCGTCTGGTTTTTAAAGATAGAGAGGCTCTTCCCTTTCAAGTGAGGGAAAGCTTGCACCGGCAAAACACTATTGTGCAGGTTTTTTTTTTCACAACCAGAAGAAGAAGAACAGTGTGATCTCTGGTAAACAAACCAGCATGCTGACTGTACACAAAGTTTCCATCGCTGATCGTAAATTAAACGGCGTTGCTAACTTTGCACAGAGTGTCTGTGCAAAGCAATATCTAACAGTTTCCTTTGACTTTCTGCTAAGAGAAAGTGCTCCCCCTTGTGCCATGCTGTTATATTTCCACACTCCACACAGTAAAATAGACAAATACAGGTAACACTTTATATTATGGAACACATATTCAACATTAATTAGTTGCTTATTAGCATGGAAATTAGTAACATATTGGCTCTTAATTAGTCATTATTAAGTAGTTATTAATGCCTTATTCTGCATGGCCTTATTATACAACCAGTAAGACATTAACTAAAAGTTTTCCCACAATAACCTCAGAATTATTGCTTATTAGAAGTAAGTAAGGAAGTTGTTGTATATGAGTTATGATCTTAATATGTTTTACTTTGTATGGACTTTATAAGTCTCTACATAGCGGTGAACGAAACCATGGAAACGGAAAATAGCAAACACCTTCTCCAGACCTTTGACGTGACTGGTGGCTCCTTTTGGATGTCTCACAGAAAAAAGCTTAAAGGGACAGAGATAAAGATCTGAAGGGGACTCGTGACCTCATCAAAAATGTTAAGGGAGAGTTCACACCAAAATCAAAAAACACATATTAGATATTTTTCTCTTACCTGTACTGCTATGTATCAATCTTCATTGTTTGGGGCTTATCTTGAGGTCGTGATTTCTGGAAAGAGACATGGCTGGTGAGTTGAATGTATTTTTTGGTTCTTTAACCGCCAAAAGCAGAGTGCCATCTAATACCATTATACACTGTTTCCCATAGAGTTTGAATAATTTTGTTTTCAAAAGTGATCACTTCGAGTCACTTTGCGCCAATGTTAGTCTACCAGTGATCCACCAATCCTCATCCAGAAGGAGCCACCAGTCACGTCAAAGGTCTGGAGAAGGTGGATATTTGTTGTTTCCATGGTTTCCTTTACCGCTATGTAGAGATTATAAAGTCCATACAAAGTAAAGCATATTGAGATCGTAACTCATATACAACAACTTCCTTACTTACTACTAATAATCAATAATTCTGAGGTTATTGATGGAAAACTCTTAAGTTAATGTCTTACTGGTTGTATAATAAGGCCATGCAGAATAAGGCATTAACCCATAAGAACCCAGAGCCAGTTATCCTTAAAGGATGTGTGCTATAAGTGGATCACATAGAACACATTTCTGATGTTATAAAAAAAAATTCTACCCCTAAATGTCAAAGATCTGTGATGAGACATAAACATTACAATGGGCGTTTATGGTCTTTATGTTTATGATATTTCTTATTTTAAAATAGAAAAAAAACTAGACACATTTTCTGCTTACAGAGACTTAAATTTAAGAAATTTACCTTTTTACCATAACATTTATCAAAATTGTGACTTTAATTTGTGCAAGAAATATGGTCAGAACAAGTTAAATGCAATACAGGACAAACTATTAACAGATTAGAAATGTTAAATGGGTTTAAACTTAGCCTCGTCACAAAAAATAAGCTTTTTAAAATTAGCTACTTTTTCACATTTCTGTTTCCAGTCACAGCCACATTCTTGTCAAAGTCACATGACCACCACACCAGGGTGTTGAGAATACGTCTCTTAGGGATTTAATGAGTTAATGTGAAGCATAAAGCTGAATATGGGAGATTATAGAAGATTTAGAGTGTTTGTTACATGGGTGTCACCATGGGTTCTTATGGGTTGATAACTACTTAATGACTAATTAAGAGCCAATATGTGACTTATTTGGGTAACACTTTACTTGACGGTATCGTCATAATAGTGACATGATACTGTCATAACTGTGACATGACACAGTCAAGTTGACATTCTTTGGGTTGTCTTGGTTACAACTTGGCATTAATCAAAGTGACATTACCAGAAAATGTCTTTGTCATGGCAACTTGACATAAACAAAATATTTTTGTGTTTATGACAACTTGTCATGACAAAAACCGAATGACACTTAATGACAGCAGTCATAAACATTTATGACATTGACATAATGTTTATGACACGTTCATGACTGTGTCATGTCACAGTTATGACAGTATCATGTCACTATTATGACGATACCTTCAAGTAAAGTGTTACCCTTATTTGCATGCTAATAAGCAACTTATTAATGTTGAATATGTGTTCCCTAATATAAAGTGTTACGCAAATGCTAATTCAATTAAGCAAATGAAATCACACAAAGTAACGTCTCTGCAGCCAGAATGATGCGTCTCCACGTCCTGCAGCGTCCCCTGGGACTGTCCATGGTGCTGAACAGCTCCTCTGTGTCCTTTCAGCACCAGGGACAGCTCCTGGATGTTCTCCACTCTTCACTTCAGCACACACACATATTTCTCTGAGCACACTTTGTCACTGGCTTTATGTGTTTGCCGTTTTTGCACAAATTAATTCAAAGTGTAAAATGTACCTTAAGTCAGCTATTCTCAACCTTGGGGTCCCGACCCCAATTGGGGTCCCGAGATTATTTCTGGGGGTCGCCAAATCATTTTGGAAGTCAGCTCTGTCTCCACTGTGTTAAAGTGTTCATGTGTTTTAGTCTTTTTGGTCATTTTGTTTCTTTTTTGGGTCATTTTGTGTCTTTTTTGGTCAATTTGTTTCTTTTTTGGGTCATTTTGTGTCTTTTTTGGTCATTTAATGTCTTATTTTGGGTCATTTTGTGTCTTTTTTTTGTCATTTTGTTTACTTTTTTTGGTCATTTTGTTTCTTTTTTGGGTCATTTTGTGTCTTTTTTGGTCATTTTGTGTCTTTTTTTAGTCATTTTGTTTCTTTTTTGGGTCATTTTGTTTCTTTTATGGTCATTTTGTGTCTTTTTTAGTCATTTTGTTTCTTTTTTGGGTCATTTTGTGTCTTTCTTGGTCATTTTGTGTCTTTTTTGATCATTTTGTGGTCAATTTGTGTCTTTTTTGGTCATATTGTTTACTTTTTTTGGTCATTTTGTTTCTTTTTTGGGTGATCTGAACTGTGAGATTGTGTTAAGTGAGCGGGGGTCACGGACAACATGCATGTTAAATGGGGGGTCGCGACTCAAAAAGGTTGAGAACTACTGCCTTAAGTAACTGGAGTAATGGAAAACAAAACTTCCTTTTCTTCTACACTGAAACAAATTGGAGTGACATTTACTAAAAAAAAAGCTAAGCAAGTTTTTCCACACAGAAAGTGTTTGTAATCTTTACTCAGGCTGTTTCTAAGTAATATTTATTTAATAGAACCACTTATTTTTTTTTTTATGAATATACACAAGTAAATTGCAGATTCACTGATGTCCCTCAATTACATTTTACTTGGAAATATCAACTAATGAAGCCAATGAACTGGTTTAGTGAATATTACTTGGAACGAATGATTAAATTTACATTAAAACTGAGGAGACATAATAACAAACAATCACTAAGTAATGCACTACATGAATAACTGCTGTTTTAAAGTAAAAGCACTGAATTCATATTTCTTTGTAGAATTTTTATAGATGATTGAAATAATAATTACAGGGACAAAAAAATATTTTTTTCCAGTGTATATCTGTAACTATCCTATACAACAGTCAACTCTGCCTTATGTTATTTGGCCACTAGTTCTAATGCAGAACAAGGTTATAATAGTTTTGGATTTTTCATTAGTTTTAGTTTTAATTTCGTTGTGATTTTTTGTTTTCAAATTCAGTTAGTTTTAATGAGTTTTTAGAGTGGGTTTGCTAGTTTTAATTTGTTTTTATTTTTTGGAAATGCTTAGTCTTTTTTAGTTTTCATTAGTTTTAGTTTTTTTTTTTTAATGGGGTATTTGTTGCGTGCCAGATTAAAAAAAGTCACAATAAATATTGCCTTTATTTCCTTTGTCTGATCCATCTCAGCCTATATATATATATTTATAATAATTTCCTGAACGGCATGCCATAATATATAGTTTTTTTTTATTTCATAAAATGTATGTATAGAATGTGTATAAAACATATGTATAAGTTTTATTTTGTTATTTTCTTATTCTGTTCTCATATCTATGTGTCTGTATCTTGAACTGCTGTGAAAACTAAATTTACCCACTGCGAGATAAATAAAGTCATGTCTTATATAAATAAAGACATGTCTTATCTTATCTTTTAATATAGATTGAAAAATGTTAATCTTATTAAATGAACTACAAAATATTATATTTCATCTTTCACAGAGCCCCTGATAAGGTGAAGAATCACTGAGAGGTTAAAGTGGCAAATCTAAAAGAAAAAAAGTAGCAGATTTAAGAGATTTAAAGTGGCAAATCTGTGAGAAAAAAGTGAAAAAAGCAACTTTCTTCTTGCAGATTCACCACTTTAAATCTCCTAAATCTGCACTTTTTTTTCTCCTAGATTTGCCACTTTAATCTCGTAAACTTATTTCTCAAAATATTACCCCCCTCCCCCGGGTCCGTATGTTTTTTTTTTTTTTACACATTCTGGCTGTATGTAATATCCTCCAATATTCTCTAGGGTTGAAATTTGAAATTTGCAAGTATTTCAGGAAGTATTTTTAACTTATTTCAGTAAGAAAAACTATTGTCCATCCACACATCAAACCACATGTCCACAGCCACGTACACAATGAGAGATCAGTCCTCACTTTTGTTTTTATTGCACACTTTAATCATTTAGTAAACAGATCTTCACAGTAACAATGCAATAGCAGAAAACAGAAGCAAATCACTGTGCGGTGCAGCTTGATAGGTCTTCAAAGTATTTATAGGTATTTACACTGAGAATATGAAAATCAAAGACCAGTGCCCGAGGTGATCCCTGTAGTGGGACGAGGCGTTTTAACCCCTTCATCACCCCCGAAGCACTTCTCAGACTCGAGTCACACACCGCTATGTAGCTCTATGAATCCTGTCCATACCGCCAACCCAAAAACATTCAAGTACTGTATTTCTGTCATTGCACAGGTACCGGGTCAGCCAGTGCACAGGACAGGAAACCACTCCAACGACTTAATGTCGAAAAAAAATCAAATAGCTTTCTTGTGTTCCTATCATGTGATCATAAAAATAGTACTCAAAAAGAAATTTAAATAGCTTCCAAACGCTAACGTAGCTAAAAGGTAAATATTTTCCAACGTATAAAGCAACATAACCTCAAATTTATTATTATTAAACCACTTTCATTCTTTGTGACACACCAATAAATAGTCATTTGGACATGAAATCTCATAAAAATGACACAACATACAAACTGTAACATTTTGCATTGCATTGATTATAAAATTATATTATAACGGACAACTCTAAATGTTTCAGGTTTGCATTGAAGGATCTTGACTATTGAAATGACCATTTAATGAACCAGCACACTGGTCTCTTTGCATTATTTTTGGTTTGGAAAATACAATATATCTTAGTGTTGTGCTGTTGTACTGCATGTTGTGCAAGCTGGACTTGAAGGACAGATGAAAGGGAGGAAAGAAAGAGATACAAAGTCAGAATAAGGCAAAGTCAACGTACTGTTTGAACCACGGTGTCAAATATACTTACACTCAGATTTAACACGGTTCAGATGTATGTGATAACATTTCCAACCAGTCTGTGCCGAGACAAAAAGCTTATAAAGATACTTGATAAAGAGATCACACTGTTCTTCTTCTCCTGGTTGTGAAAGATATAAAAAAACAATTAAAATATTTAATTGTTTATGATAACTGTGTTTTCTTGGTCAGGTCTCTCTTTGAAATGAGATTTTTTAAATCTCAATGAGACTTTTTACCTGGTTAAATAAAGGATATATATATATATATATATATATATATATATATACATATACATATATATATATACATATATACCTCTGTTTAATTTACGATCAGCGATGGAAACTTTGTGTACAGTTCGCATGCTGGTTTGTTTACCAGAAATCACACTGTTCTTCTTCTCCTGGTTGTGAAAAAAAATGTAAAAAAACAATTAAAATATTTAATTGTTTATGATAACTGTGTTTAAATGTTACTTTTTATGCTGCTTTCTTGGCCAGGTCTCTCTTGGAAACGAGATTTTTTAAATCTCAATGAGACTTTTTACCTGGTTAAATATATATATATATATATATATATATATATATATCTGTTTGTTTACAACAAGCACCAGACACTCTGTGCAAAGTTAGCAACGCTGTTTAATTTACAATCAGCGATGGAAACTTTGTGTACAGTTAGCATGCTGGTTTGTTTACCAGAGATCACACTGTTCTTCTTCTCCTGGTTGTGAAAAAAAAAAACCTGCACACTTCCTCCCCCTTTTCATACATTGTGATAAAGCTTATTGTCTGACCTAAATGCTGCCCCAGTCAGTGTACGTTCTCTTTTGGTTATGTACTAATATAATAAAACACGTAAAACAAACTGGTACCCTCCATATTGAAAACAAACAGGACAGAATCAGAACACAGCAGCGGTTCCTTTATGTCTTATACAACAAAAATACATCTGTATCTAACAAATACAAAGCCTCTGTGTGAGCACAGTCTTTCCTTTTCCTTTCTTCTTTACACTTAAAAGCAGTTTCCAGAGAGGCAATGATGGCAAGTCTTGGAATTCACTGAATTCAGCTTGGTATCAGAAGTGTGGGACTTTCGCTGTAATCCCATTGGTCGGCAGCCACAGGTGGGCGTGGTCCATTGTTCGTGTGTTTTCTGGCCCTCACTACCTGTGGCCGGGGCCCCTCTGGGTGGCCGTCTCCCTGGCCAGATCTTCCTCCACCACGTTAACGTGGCCTTCTTTCTCTATGCAGCCGGCCAGGACCTGCAGCACCAGCCGGAGCCTGCGGTCCAGGGCGTGGAGGTGGCGCTGGATGAGGATCGGGGAGAGCCGGTCGCGGAGCAGAGACTCCTCCATCAGGGAGCTCAGCTGGTACTCGTCTTTGGCCAGCAGCTGGAGACGCAGGTAGGTCGACTTCCTCACTCTGGAAAGGATCATTTAATAGGTTAGTTTAAATTAAACCTGGACTCACAGGAATCCGTGAAATAGGCACGGATTTGCTTAACTCAAAATCCGTGGAATAGCCACGGAATCACTCAAATTTCTGTGAAACTGACACGGATATGCCACGGGATATGACTGTCATTAACTTGCATTGTAGCGAAATCCGTGTCAGTTTCACGGAAATTTGAGTGATTCCGTGGCTATTCCACGGGTTTTGAGTTAAGCAAATCCGTGGCTATTTCACGGATTCCTGTGAGACCAGGTTGTTTAAATTCAGCCCTACTCTCTTATATTGCTGTAAATATGAAATAAGTATTGTACAGATGCCGGAGCCAAGAGTGAGAACTGAGTTAGGTCAGAAAGCTTTTAGTTACGCACCTTTATCATGGAACAATCTGCAAAAGGACTTGAAACTGTCTGAACTGATCACAATCTGTGAATTTTTTTTCTTTTCTCCACAATATTTTTTATTTTATTTTCAGTTTTTAACACTTTGACATACAGCTTTTAAATGCATGTATCTTCATTCAATTCCATATTTTAAGATAGCTGCATTTACTTAAAGACACAAAATAAAAACAAACAAAACATAACACTCCTGTTAAAGAAAATGGTAATATATATACAATTGAGTTTCGTTTTAATTGGTGTAAATTAAAAACAAATATAGAAAAGCAATATGAATCTGACGATCGAAATATGCATTGCCCACAAAGACGAGTTATCCACTTCTTCATCCGTTAAATCTAAGTCTTTAATGTAGTTCATGAAAGGGCTCCTTTTATCCTCAAATACATGCTGTTTAGCCTTTAATATGCAGAAATTTTCAATATATCGAACGATAAGTGGATATATTGACTATGGTGACAGTTAGACTTTTAACATACCTGCAGCACTGGCTGAGAGGCACCAGGATGGACAGCTCATCATGGGAGTGTTTTCCAAACCTGTGAGGATAAAGATCAGAGGATGAAGGCAGGAATGATCACAATGTGTTTCTGTTTAGCTGACTGATGCTTTATTTGGATGAAGCTTCTTGAGTTTTATGAGAAATATTTAAAGTAAGCACACTGAAAAAAAGGTGTTTAGTCTAAAAACCAGATAAAAACAGTAAATCTGAGGGAAATGATCTTGCTGCATGGACAGATAATTTACCTTGACAAGATTTATTAAACTAAGATTATTAAATCTAGAAATAAGCATGTTGAACACTTAAAATAAGAAATTAACTCTTAAAACAAGATAAATTAAAGCTGCAAGCAGCGATGAACTGGCCTGAGCAGAGTGACCTGACAAATATTTGTTTCTTACCAAGATAAAAAAAACCCGTTAGATTTAGAAGTGTTAGATAATTTATCCACCCATAAACTGTGTTGATAAAGTGTCTTTACCCTCTTCCGTTGTCGAGGTGAATAATGAAGGTTTCATTTCCAAACTTCTCAAAAGTTTCATAATGATGTCGGTCCATGTTACCTGGACAAGAGAGAGCAAAGTGGTGAGAACATGTGACACTCTGAGACAGTAGATTTACATGTTAATATGTATAAATATGCCATTTCTTCATGTGATATACACTACAGGCCAAAAGTTTGGAAGCAACTTAAATTTTCTGTTCACATGGCTTTCTTATTAAGAACCTGGATTCTTTGGATTTTTGGATGTTTTTACTGCATGATCAGACTTTACCTTTATTGAATTGAACCATTTTCCTCAATTTACCATTAGCTATACATTGATTTTAGCAGACCATTGCTGAATAAATGCTAACAAAATAAAAGAAGGGCTTAGTTTTAGGGTTGAAAAGCTTTAGAAGAGTCACAACTTCAGAGCAAAAGTAAAAAAACAAATCACAGTTTGCATTAATCGCTTTAACTCTCGCTTTTGAGAGTTTGGATACAAAAATCCCAATAAATCTCAACTGTGTTCATATCTCTGACAAAAGAAACAAGAGTTCAGATTTATACATTAAGGAAAGAAGGATACACAAAGTCTAAGCAATAAAAACCCAAAGACCTGATAATTATAGTCAAAATGTTATCTAATAAGTGACTCTTTATATATTAATCATGTTTATTTTGTTGCAAAGTATAGCAATGAAACTATGATTTTTTTGTACAAATTTGATCTTGCTTCCAAACTTTTGGCCTGTAGTATATATATATATATATTTATAGTGACGTCATCTACAGCTTGATGCAGTTTTTTACCCATTAAGAAGTCAAAGATGGTCATATCCATGACGTCCAGCAGCCGAGTGCCTCGGTCATACGGAGGAGTCTGCTTCACCTCGTCACAGTAATCTGGATCCACCTCCCACCTGACAACACAGAGAACTACATGTATAAAAATGATTATATCTATATTTAGTCAGAGTCGTCGGCAGAGTTGATTCAGGAGACGTAAAGTAACGTGTCGTCCCCTTAAGGACTTAAAACTGTCTGAACTGATCACAATCAGTGATTTTTTTTTCTTTTCTCCACAATATTTTTATTTTATTTTCAGTTTTTAACACTTTGACACACAGCTTTTAAATTAGTGTATCTTCATTCAATTCCATATTTTAAGATAGCTGCATTTACTTAAAGACACAAAATAAAAACAAAGAAAACATCACACTCTGAACAGGTTCGCTCCTCCTGTTAAAGAAAATGCTAATCTATTTACAATTGAGTATCGTTTGTAATTGGTGTAAATTAAAAACATATATAGAAAAGCAATATGAATCTGACAAGATCGGCATCTGCATTGACCACAAAGACGAGTTAAATCTAATCTTACTCTGCTTTCTTGCGTTTGTGGTAGGAGCGTCTCCAGGGGTTCCTCCACGTCTTGCGCTTGGCGAGGTTCAGGTCGGGCAGGAAGGCCGCCAGCGAGCCTTCGATCTGGTCCGGTTTACCGCACAGAGCGTGCTCAGTGGAGCAGTAGTAGGAGCACTCCCCGTAGAAACACACGTTATTGGCTGAGGAGAGGAAATAAAACACACTGACTGAGAAATGGTGTCAAAGAGGAGCCACTTAAAGTGGCTGAATATAAATTAGATAGATCATTGGATCCACAGGAGTCTCAGCTTTCCACTGATATCTAATTAATACGAATCCAAGACTATTTAGGAACTCCAGGATGCAGAAATATTGAAACACAGCAACAAAAACAAAAAAAAAATCTGAAAAGAGTCAATAGTATGGTGTTCCTTTTTTACATTTTTAGACATCCTGTAATATGTTGTTTTTCTGTCATTTTTATGAATTTGGGGCTTTTGAAAATTTTAATACTTAAAAAAAAGAAAAAAGAAAAAAAGTCATACTATAGTACAGCGTATTCTTTTCAATTTTTACTTTTTCTGTTACTTTTTGTCAGATTATACTATATATATGCAATATGCAATATGCATCAACAGACTCTAATAGGGGAATTTTATGAAATAGGGGCATTTTAAAATTTTAAGACCTTTTTCTAAAAAAAAAAGTATAAATTCTATAGCATGCCGTTTTTTTTTGTAAAGTTTTTGGACATCCTATAATATAGTGTTTTTCTGTTATTTTTTCCCCCTGTAAATTCAGTGATAAGACATTTAAATGTCTATCTTTTAGACATTGTGAAAACTCATTGCTGAAAATATTCCTGCATACATTTTTGTTCTACATACAAAATATTTCCTCAGCTCCAAAAAACCCTTTAAACACATGCAAATTATAAGTCTGTACATGAAATGCTTTCTCACATTCACAAAAACGAAGCAAACTTTTTTACACATGAACATTTTGAGTGCAAAGTCAAAGTATTTCTGCAGCTGCAAAACTGTTTTCTCATTCACAAATTTCAGATAAGCTCAAGTAATCAATGAACCATAATGACCCTGACATAAATAAACTCAGACAAAGGTTCATAACTGCTTATAATCACCTGTTTTGCAATCCATAATCATCTATTAAAAAACACACTGCCTCACACACTCGTATATCACCAGTTAATTAAAAAACACAGTTGGACTGACATTCACACCAATTATTATCATCTTGGAGCTAAACGTTCTAGTGAAACAGCTGCTTCATTTGTTGCTTTAATGATCTCCAATTATATGTTTATAATATTCTTTGAGGCATCCTGACAACTACTCGTGACAAATGAGCTGCTTTTATTTTGACACAATTTGAAATCTCCTATGCTCTGACATGACACTGACTATGACACTTTACCTTCCTCTAAACCATGGGTCTCAAACTCGCGGCCCGTGGGCCAATTGTGGCCCCCGTGATGATATTTTGTGGCCCTCACCTTGATATGAAAGTTTAATGTGAGTTTTATATGAATGGCACTTTACCGTGTTGTGTGTGGAAGGTCCCTTTAATTACTTTTTTTGGTAATTTAGGTATTTTTTTGGTAATTTTGGTAATTTTTTTGGTAATTTGGTCCCTTTAATTACTGTTTTGGGTAATTTTGTGTCTTTAAAAAAAAATAATTTTGTGTCTTTTTTGGTAATTTTTTATCCTTTTTAAATAATTTTGTGTCTTTTTTTGGTAATTTTGTTTCTTTAAAAAAAAAAAATTGTGTCTTTTTTGGTAATTCTTTGTCTTTTTTTGGTAATTTTGTTTCTTTTTTTAGTAATTTGGTGTCTTTTTGGTCATTTTGTGTCTTTTTTAATAATTCTGTGTTTTTTTAAATAATTCAGTGACTTTTTAAAAATAATTTTGGCCATTTGTGTCTTTTTAAAGTAATTTAGTTTTTTTCTGTCATTTTCAATCTTGCAACATAAAAAACCCATTAAAGAAAGAAGGTTGTGTATTAATGTGTATTATTTCATATTAAACCTCTTCTATTGTCGAGCTCTTGAGGCTGAGTTGACTCACAGTGCCACCCTTTGGTGACTTGTGGCTATTGCTTCATTTATCATTTATAACATTTTTCCTGCATGTTTCTTTCCATCTGTACTTGCTTGAAGATCAGATGAGGACAAACAAACTCAGACTACAGAGACACATAACCCACTTTAATAAGGGCTTTAATAGTGTCTCACATGTGAAGCCAGTGTTGTTCTGTGCTCCGTCCAAATAATACAAGTGCTGCAGCCAAATATCTCTATCTCTATCTGAGCCAAGCAGCGAGTCTGGCAGAGCGTTTCTCTACCTGGTGAGATGAAGAAGGTCCTCCACAGCTTCTTATCTCGAGTCACGTCTCTGATCTCTCTGGTCATGTTGACGAGTCGCCCAGCCACCGGGGGAACTCTCCGGAAGTCAAGGATCCTAAAAGAAAAGACAGGGACATGTAGAAAAAACAGTTAAAAATTAGATTTTTTTTTTTGTGATCATTTTTTTATTGTTTTTTTACGGAAGCCCTGAACCGCAAGTGAATACATTTTTTTTTGAGATGTTATCTTGTTATTTCGAGATCATATCTCGTTATTTCGAGATAACACACCTATGTAAAAAAAAAAAATAATTAAAAAAAAAAAAAAAAAAAATTACGGGATATTATCTCGAAATAATGAGATAATATCTGAAGAAAAAAAAAATTTTGGAAGATTTTTTTTTTTTAATTCTTATTTTTTTTTTTTTTACATATGTGTATTATCTCGAAATAATGAGATATTATCTTGAAATCACGAGATATGATCTCGAAATAACAAGATAACATCTCAAAAAAAAATTTCTTCACTTGCGGCTCAGGGCTTCCGTAGTTTTTCCATTTAGTTTAAAACAAACAAACAAGGAGCTGTGGTAAGCATCAATTGGGCAACAATAGCAACAGCAACAAAGAAGATAAAATGCTAGTGTAGCATAACAAACAAAATATAAAAATAAATAAATAACAATGGCAATACTACCAACCAAACATATCACCAATATTGAGTGTTGAAAAATAAGAAAAAGGAATAAAATAAAATAATAAAGAAAATAAATAAAAAAATTATGAATAAAAAAATAAGAAAATAAATTAAAAAAAATAATAAAGAAAAATAAAATAATAAAGAAAAAAATAATAGAGAAAATAAATAAAAAATACTAAAGAAAATCAATAAGAAATAATAAAGAAAATTTATAACAATAATAATAATAATAATCAAAAATAGGTAGACAATCGCCCTCCCGCCCCCCAAATTTCAAGGGGAACACAGGCTTTGTCTCCATGAAGAACACTGATGAACATAAAAAAAAAAAATTAGATTCTTAAAATAATTTTAATCTGTTAAACACAATGTTTTCAGCTTAAAGTGCTCTGAGAAAATGCTGCTGCAAAACATCTTCAGCCTCCAGCTCGTTCTCCCATCGTGTCCCAGGCAACGTTATTATAGTTGACGAAAAATAACGAAAAAACGAAAACTAGAATTGAAAAAACATCTTCCTTAACTGAAATAAAAACAAAAACAAGAGTTTTTAAAAATAAAAATAAAAACATAACTAACTTATACTGTATTGTGAGGTTACAAAACTAACTAAAATTATATTATTATAGCTTCTCTGAGCCAAAGTCTAATAATCAGCTGCAGGTCTACATACTGTGACAACCTTATTTAATTTTATTCCCCCCTTTCCATTTTTGCAAGTCAAGCAAATCTAGAAAAAAAAAAGAAGTCTGACAATCAGGTTCATGACAATACCAACAGCATGTACTTGAGCTCAACATATTTCCATTATTGTCTAAATAAAAGCAGCCAAGAGAAAAAAGTGAGACGTCAGGAGACGTTTTCTTTCTGGAAGAATAAAGCTTTGTGATTTCTGATCAATCTTGTCAGTTCAGCACAACACGATGTTTAAATCATGTGTACGTTGCTGTCTGCCGGCTTCATGATTGTCATGAAAAGCAACATTTATTGACATCCAACATCCGCTTCCACACTAAACAAGAAAGTAGACGGTGTGTGTGTGTGTGTGTGTGTGTTTATCTACCGGTCCCACCAACACAAATAAACACACAAACTCTCTATATTTTGAGTTATTTTTAGTTGTGTCTTTTTTGTCATTTTGTGTCTGTTGTTTTGTCTTTTTTTGTCATTTTGTGTCTTTTTTGGTAATTTGTGTCTTTTCTGTGTCTTTTTTGTCATTTTGTGTCTGTTGTTGTGTCTTTTTTAGTTATTTTGTGTCTTTTTTGGTAATTTGTGTCTTTTCTGTGTCTTTTTTGTCATTTTGTGTCTGTTGTTTTGTCTTTTTTTGTCATTTTGTGTCTTTTGTGGGTCTTTTTTTGGTCATTTTGTGTCTGTTGTGTCTTTTTTAGTTATTTTGTGTCTTATTTTGGTCATTTTGTGTCTTTTTTTGGTCATTTTGTGTCTTCTGTGGGTTTTTTTTTGTGGTTATTCTGTCTTCTCATGTTGTGTCTTTTTGGTCATTTTGTGTCTTTTTTTGGTCATTTTGTGTCTTTTTTTGGTCTGCTTTGTTTTTACGCCTGGATGTGATGAAGCCATGCTTTTGCGCTTTTGGAGACTCCAGAGGGGTTAAATCTTCAGGATTTTAGCACATGTCAGCAAGTGTCTAGAATTAGAAATAAGTATAAGTGCACCCATCTATATTTGTAGATTATATATCTATATGTTAATTCTATACACTCAACGGTCTCAAACTCTTGTCTCATTTCACTCTCCACCTGTCCCCTGTTTCTCATTCTTTTCTTGTGCTCTTATGTCAGAACACTAAACCTATTCAGCCTCTATTTATCCCGCGCCTCGCTGTACATTTTCTGTCCGAATGACCCTGACCCGCTAGAGACTGAAGCTAAGCCTCCTGGGAGCCGTCGCACACACAGACGCAGCGCTTGAGTGGAGCAGAGTTGGAGAAACTTTATCCGACAGAGGACATCATTCAGAGCTGCAGACTGCAGCGTCACGCCGCCCGCTGATCACAAAGGAGCACCTGTGTGTGTGTGTGCATGTGTGTGTGTGCATTAGAGAACACACTCAAGCATCTATTTGTGTGCACGCTGCCTGTTACACAGCCCCGAGTCACAGGGAGTTCACAACAGACGTGATATACTGTAGAACAAAAGACTGTAAGGTACAGAAGTCATTACTGGAGGCAGTGACGCGGCGTTTTCCCTTAAATCTATGGAGTCTGATAGGGCTATTTTGTCTATTTTTTAATCCTTTTCATGTCTTTTCATGTCTTTTAAGTCATTTTGTGTCTATTGTTGTGTCATTTTAGTTATTTTGTGTCTTATTCTGGTCATTTAGTGTCTTATTCTGGTCATTTAGTGTCTTTTTTTGTCATTTTGTGTCTTTTTTTGGTCATTTGTGTCTTTTTTGTGTCTTTTTTGGTCATTTTGTGTCTGTTGTTGTGTCTATTTTAGTTATTTTGTGTCTTTTTTGGTTATTTGTGTCTTTTTTGTGTTTTTTGGTCATTTTGTGTCTGTTGTTGTGTCTTTTTTTCGTCATTTTGTGTCTTATTTTGGTCATTTAGTGTTTTTTTTTGTCATTTTGTGTCTTTTTTTGGTCATTTGTGTCTTTTTTTGTCATTTTGTGTCTGTTGTCTTTTATAGTTATTTTGTGTCTTATTTTGGTCATTTTGTGTCATTTTTTGTGTTTTTTGGTCATTTTGTGTCTGTTGTGTCTATTTTAGTTATTTTGTGTCTTTTTTGGTTATTTGTGTCTTTTTTGTGTTTTTTGGTCATTTTGTGTCTGTTGTTGTGTCTTTTTTTCATTATTTTGTGTCTTATTTTGGTCATTTAGTGTCTTTTTTGTCATTTTGTGTCTTTTTTTGGTCAGTTGTGTCTTTTTTGTGTCTTTTTTGGTCATTTTGTGTCTGTTGTTGTCTTTTATAGTTATTTTGTGTCTTATTTTGGTCATTTTGTGTCTTTTTTGTCTTTTTAGGTCATTTTGTGTCTGTTGTGTCTTTTTTTAGTTATTTTGTGTCTTTTTTGGTTATTTGTGTCTTTTTTGTGTCTTTTTTGGTCATTTTGTGTCTTTTTGTGTCTTTTTTGGTCATTTTGTGTCTTTTTGTGTCTTTTCTAACACGTTAAAATGTATGAAGAAAGTTGAAATTTATATTATATATAAAGGATACAAAGGGGCAAATATGCTGAGAATTTCAATTCTTTGAAAGTTAACCTTTATTAATCATATGTTGAAAATGATTTGGGGTCAAAAAGGACCCCAGACATTAGACTGGTTTTAGGACATGTAGAAAAAACGTATTACCAACTTTTTTTTTTTTCACCTTTTAACTCATGACCAACACATTGATATACAATTTTAGTCAAACATGCAAAATTAGGCCTCATTTAAAGAGGAAAAAAAGGTAATAAAACCTGAATATTTTTTTCAATAGTTATAGTGAAATAATGTCTTGATGTTAATGCACAGAATAGGTTCGGTCAATTTTTAGTGAAACTTATTTTGAAAGCATTGTTCATTTTTGGATGTCATGTATAAATACATTTTTCATATTTTTTTCATTATTATCGGTCAATTCAAATGTACAAAATAAGTTGGTAATATTTTTTTCTACATGTCCTCAAACCAGTTTAATGTCATTCTCGTCCGCTTATCCGGGGCCGGGTCGCGGGGGCAGCAGTCTAAGCCCATTTTTGTAAAAAGTTGAAATTGATATTATCTATAAAGGATGCAGAGGGGCAAATATGCTGAATTTCAAGCAATTCTATGAAAGTTAACTTATATTGATCATATGTTGAAATGATTTGGGGTCAAAAAGGCCCCGAAGACCACAGGAGGGTTAAAAAAGCATATTAAAGAAAGTTTTATCCTCCTACTCTGCATTCTTGTTTAGTATGAAGTGAGACAGTAGCAGCAGTATCTGTCCCTGGAGTCCAGAGGCTGCTGTGGTCAGACAGCTCGTCTATAATTCATCAGCAGTGCTGCATGGTGCACGCTATCCCAACAACAAACTGCTCTTCAGGGGGTACCAGAGCCCCCCCGCTGCCTCTAAAACCTTGTTCCAGTGGTAATGGCGTGGCCCTGATTTCCTGTTTGGCTCTTTCTGCCCACGCAGACACATGTAGCTGACCTCATCGCACAGACAGAGAGAGAAAGTGTGCTGTGAGCATGTGTGAAGTAATTACCACGCCCTCAACAGACTCATGACGACCTGGACGCCATTCATCATCCTCCCCACAACCCCAAACTATCACTCTTCTTACTGTAAGTTTTTTTTTTTTTTACGTTGTCAGTTGAGGCAAAAAATCCATAGTATGGTATGTTGAAAATGGTCCAAAAACTGTCATAGTGTAGTTTGTCCAAAAAATGCCTAAGAAAGCAAGTTGATACTATAATAGTGTAGTGTGTCCAATAATATATGTGTATATATATATATATATATATATAATGTCAAGCAATATATGTGTACATATATATGTATGTATATATATATATATACATATATATATATATATATATATATATACATATATATATATATACATATATATATATATATATATATATATATATATATATAAGCTTTAGAACAGTAAGTTGATACATATAATAGTATACTTTGTCCAAATATGCCGAAAAACAACATACTATAATATGTTGAAAAATTTCCCAAAATGCCTAAAAACTCATTAGAATATCATGTTGACCATTATAATAGTGTAGCATGTCCAACAATATATATATATATATATATATAAACCATATTATAGGATGTCCAAAAGTGGAAAAAAATGTCAAAAATGTCAAAAAAACTGTCAAAAAACGGTCAGACAGTAGTTTGACCAAAATGCCTAAAAACGCTTTCGAATAGTACTTTGATCATTGTAATAGTATAGTTTGTTCAAAATATTAAAAAAAGAAATACTATAGTATGACAAAAATGTTTTAATTTATTTTTCGAAAAATCCAGTATAATAGTATAATACATCCAAAAATTAAAAAAAACTTTAGTATGCCCAAAAAATGCAAAAAATCTGCCCCATTATAGAATGTTGATACATATAGTGGTTTGCCCACATGGACACATGTAGCTGACCTCATCAAACAGAGACAGAAAGTGTGCTGTGAGCAATCATTAATCATCCTCCCCCACAACCCCAAACTATCACTCTTCTCACTGGTTTTATTTTATTTTTTACGTTGTCAGCTGAAGTCTGTGGTGTAAAAGGATCACGTGGAAATCAATAAACTCAGCAGCAAGTTAAAGCAGATGATCCCAGCGCTCACTGTGTTATCTAATCCCTCGTGTACTAAATCCCATTCAGATTTTCACAGTTTAAGTCTATTAAGGTGCACCTTATAGCGGTTTATAGACAGGTTGAAGTGTTGTGCAACCTGTCGTTCTCTCTGGAACAGACAGTGGAGGATGATTTGAAACATAAAGGAATCTCAGCACAACAAAAAAAAAAAGATCTCACCTGTCCAAGTGGAAAGCTGCAATCTCAGCGTTGTGCCTCTCAAAGTCTGAGAAGTAGAAGAAGTCTGGAGGGGTTTCCTGCTCCCGGGTCTGCCTGCAAGATAGCAGATAAGGAACATTAAAGATCACGTCAGCAGGATCCTTTGACTCACGGCCATGTGATCGCTTCTTCTTTGTTACATGAATAAACTTCAGGATAACAAGCCCTTACATTTCTATATTTATATCCACCCCGCACTGAAATAGATCTGTTGGAATTGAGGGCTGAATGATGTGAATTCATACATCTGAATCATCAGGAAGGATGTTATAAACTATATTGTAACAAAGATATCAGTAAGATAATTCTATACTTTATTTGAGGCCAGGAGTGAGTGACTGGAGCCTGGATGATAGCGGATTATATCCAGTAAAAACAACAAAAAAAACGGATATCAATGTATCGACTGATATGCATATTATTCTGTAGAGACGCTGTTTTATGTTTAAAATGTTTTCATATTGGTGCATTCGCTGCATCTGCTGTAAAGTTGGACATTTAAACTATAATTGATCAGTTTAAGCATTTCTAGGCATTTTTATGATTTGATAATTTCTGACAAAAGTCGACATAATATAATATGTGACATAGTAGGGGTCATTTTTGGACATCCCATAATATGGTGGGGTTTTTTTGTGCTATTTTTGGACAAACTATACTACCGCATCAATCAACAGACTATAATTGGCGCATTTTTAGGAATTTTTAAATTTGATAATTTTTGACGAAAATCGACTTGCTATAGTATGACTTTTTTTTTTGATGGGGACATTTTTGGACATCCCACAATATGTTGTTTTCCTCCGCTATTTTCGGACAAACTATATTACCACATGTATCAACAGAGTATAATTGGGCCATTTCTAGCATTTTTAGAAATTTTAAAATTTGACTATTTTTTACAAAAATCAACATATGTGACATTTTTGAGGGGGTCACTTTTGGACATCACATAATATATATATATATTTTTTTGTTATTCTTGGGAAAAATATATTACCACATGTATCAACATACTATAATTGGCCCATTTTAAGCATTTTTAGGAATTAAAAAATGTGACAATTTTTGACAAAAATCAACATGCTAGTATGACTTTTTTTTGATGGGGTCATTTTTGGACATCCCATAATACGTTTTATTGTTGTTGTTATTTTTGGACAAACTATATTACCACATGTATCAACAGACTATAATTGGCCCATTTCAAGCATTTTTAGGAATTTTTAAATTTGAAGATTTTTGACAAAAATCGACTTGCTATAGTATGACTTTTTTTAAAACGAGTCATTTTTTGGACATCAAAAAATGTCATTTCTGGCCCTATTATGCTCTAATATGTACCAACAGACTATAAATGATGCATCTACGGGACTGACTCGCTTTTGGAGTGCGCCTCAAGTGGCCAATTGAGGAATTGCATTCAATTTTCAGCCATTTGTTTCCACTTGACTGATACAGATACAGCATTGTTTTATCTCAGACAGGCTAATATTGGCCGACTGATTTATGGGTCTGGATCTATTACAGATACCATTCTCCCCAGCAACATTTTTTTAAGATGTTCCCAGGCCAGACAAGATATATAATCTTTTTCTTTCAATTTTAAGTATGTCATCTTTTGAATTGAGATATTTTTGGTCCATGTGATTTTGGATGAGAGCCATCTGAGCGTCTGCATCCCTTTCTGGGACAGAAGCTGACAGAGGACACCGAAGCCAACATGGACAAAGCTGCTGAAGGGAAGCTGGACGGGATCCTTGCTCACACACACACACACACACACACACACACACACACACACACCCAGAAGATGTGAATCCCAGCCAAACAAGCCATGAATCTGAGTCAGGAACTGCTAGAAGCTTTTTTTTGTGTCTTCCTGTCCGTCTGCTTGCTGAAAACTCCACATTCACACTTTCTCTGTCTCACACATGCAAATCAAGGTTATAATAGTTTTGGATTTTTCAGTAGTTTTAGTTTTAATTTTCTTGTGATTTTTTGTTTTCAAATTCATCCATCCATCCATCCATTCTCGTCCTCTTATCCGGGGCCGGGTCGCGGGGGCAACGGGCTAAGCAGGGGCATTCCAGGCTCAGTTAGTTTTAATGAGTTTTTAAGGTGAATTTGCTAGTTTTTATTAGTTTTTTTTTTTTTTTTTGGGAAAATGCTTTGTTTTCTTTTTTTAAAAATGTATTTATTTATTTTATTTTTTGTAATGGGGTATTTGTTGGGTTCCAGATAAAAAAAAGTCCCAATAAATGTTTCCTTTATTTCCTTTGTCTGATCCATCTCAGCCCCAATAAGTTTATTAAGTCATAAAACCAAATAGATGAAATAGATTTCATATCAACCAAAAAGGTTTACGTGTGAAAAAAGTTGCCAAAGAGAAAAACGAAGGACATTTTCATGATAATTTTAGTTTGTTTTAATTTGTTTTGAAACCACAAAATACAGTTTCAGTTAGTTATTGTTTTTTTTTTTTTAAACTATTGTTTTTTTGTTTTTATTTCAGTTAACGAAAAATGTTTTTTCAATTCTAGTTTTCGTTCACTATAATAACCTTGATGCAAACACACATTTCTGTGTGATTTCTGAAATTAAGATTATAAAATCTAGAAATGTACGCTTAAAATAAGAAATTAACTCTTAAAACAAGATGAATTAAAGCTGCCAGCAGTGATGAACTGGCCCGAGCAGAGTGACCTGATGATTATTTGTTTCTTGCCAAGATAAAAAAAAAGACTTTAGATTTAAAAGTGTTACATAATTTATCTTGTTTTAAGAGTTAATTTCTTATTTTAAGTGTTCAACATGCTTATTTCTAGATTTTATAATCTTAATGTAAGAAAACTTGTCAAGTGAAATAATTGGTCCATGCAGCAAGATCATTTCCCTCAGATTTAGTGTTTTTATCTCATTTTTAGACATACTTTTTTTGCAGTGTGGGGAGGTCATTTTATGCCTATATTTTTGGTCATTTTGTGTATTTTTCTGTCATTTTATACCTGGGTTTTTTTGTGGAAAATTTGTGTCCGTTTTGGTCATTTTATGCCAGATTTTTGTCATTATGTGTAATTTAGGTTAAGATTTAAGAGTTAATTTCTTATTTTAAGTGTTCAACATGCTTATTTCTAGATTTAACAATCTTAATTTAAGAAATTTTGTCAAGGTAAATTATCTGTCCATGCAGCAAGATCATTTCCCTCAGATTTACTGTTTTTATCTCATTTTTAGACATCCTTTTTCTGCAGTGTGGGGAGGTCATTTCATGCCTATATTTTTGGTCATTTTGTGTATTTTTCTGTCATTTTATACCTGGGTTTTTTTGTGGAAAATTTGTGTCCGTTTTGGTCATTTTTTGCCAGATTTTTGTCATTTTGTGAAATTTAGATTTAGATTTTCAAGTGTTAGATAACTGATCTTGTTTTAAGAGTTAATTCCTTATTTTAAGCGTTCAACATGCTTATTTCTAGATTTAATAATCTTAATTTAAGAAATCTTGTCAAGGTAAATTATCTGTCCATGCAGCAAGATCATTTCCCTCACATTTAGTGTTTTATCTGGTTTTTAGACACACCTTTTTTGCAGTACATGCACACACACACACACACTCATACATACTGTACCTCCTCCTACTCCTCCCTGCGTTATCTTTCCTCCCCTCCTCCTCTCCATTAGTCTGGATTTGGACTTCAGGGTGCATTATTTTCCCTCCCCCTTCTCTTCTTCTCTCCCACTTTCTACTGACAACAGAAACTAACCTCTCCTGCTATTCTTCCACATGTCAAGGAAGCCGCCATTCACCCATAAATCAATTGTTGCTATTGTGTGATCCCTTCTTTCTCACCCAGAGAGCGACGAGGGGACTAATGGTGCTCTTATTTCCAAGGTGCAGGCCAGAGGATAGAGGATACTTTGTAGATGAAGAGGGGGAGGAATAAAAGGGAGCGAGGCCCTTGGATTTAAAAGGTGACCTTACAAGCCTGTGCAGCACTCTGTTATCACTCAAATATGCCTTTATCAAAGCACCTTATCACAGGCAGGTAATCAGTGCAGCCTCAACGGCACACAGAGATGCAAAGTTTGAACGCTGACATTATAAGAGATGACGGCTTTGGAAGAAAGAGTGAAAGTTGAAGGTTGTTTTTCTCTCTTGAGGATCTTCAGTCAGTCGCTATAATAATGTCTTTATGTTCAAGTTATTCCATCATATATGATTTCTTTCCTCTCCCTGCTTTGACTTTTTTTTTTTTTTTTTTTTACCCCACTTTGGACTATGTGTAACGTAAACCTGACTGACAGGCATTATAGGCTTTGGTTGCCATGGTGACCAAGATGTAAAATGCAATTTCCTGTCAGGGAGGAAGCTTAGAATCTTCAATGTAAGGCAGTAGCAGGTTTGTGATGTGAAAAGACATAATAATGCACACACACACACATTCTTGTACTTCTATCTTTGTGAGGACCCTCATTGGAATAGTGAATTCCCTAGCCCCTTACCCTACACTTCACCCCACTTCACAAAAATGTCCTCACTCTGTTGGTTAAAATTGTGTTCCGGTCCTCACTATGTAGGAAGAACAGGAACACACACACACACACACACACACACACACACACACACACACACTCACATGCACACTCAATATGAAAAAAAAGATCCCAAACAAATAATTTCACCTCTCAGTTATGCACACACACACACACACACACACACACACACACACACACACACACACACACACACATTCACACACATACATATGTACACTCAAAATGAAAAAAAAAATCCCAAACACATAATTTCCCCCCCTCGGTTTTGCACAAGCACACACACACACACACACACACACACACACACACACACACACACACACACACCTGTTATGAGTGGGTGTCCTTGATAATAAAAGGCCATTTATCTGAAGTAGAGTGTGATTAGGCTCCAACAAACGTGCTGTACGCAGTTCAGCAGAATCTTCAGGAGCGTGTGTGTGTGTGTGTGTGTGTGTGTGTGTGTGTGTGTGAAGTGATGAAGCTGAACTGCTTGCCTATGTGGACTCAGTTGGTGCTGACTCGGCAGTTTTAATGCTCTTTCATGAGCTTAGACCTGCACAGTGGAGGGTTATATTAGAGGGATGGGAGAGGGAGGAGGACAACAGCAGCTGTGGCCCAGACTCTACATACACACTTTTATTTCTCTCTTTCTTTCAGTCTGTCCCTCTCTCTTTCTCTGTCTCTCTCTCTCACACACACACACACATTCTTGTACATCTATCTTTGTGAGGACCCTCATTGGAACAGTGAATTCCCTTGCAAGGTTATAATAGTTTTGGATTCAACCAGTTTTTGAGTTTGCTAGTTTTAGTTTAGTATTTATTTTTTTGCGATGCTTTAGTTTTAGTTTAGTTTTTATTAGTTTTAGTTTTTTGTAATGGGGTATTTGTTGGGTGGGAGATTAAAAGAGCTCACAGTAAATTTTGCCTTTATTTCCTTTGTCTGATCCACCTTCATTATGTATGAAAAAAGTTGGCAAAGATGAAAACGAAGGACATTTTCACTATAATTTTAGTTGGTTTTAGTCAGTTTTGTAACCACACAATACAGTTTCAGTTAGTCAATTAATTATCTTTTTTTAAACATCAACCTAATTGTAACCTTTAACCCTTAAAACAAAGTCTGAAATCTCAAAAAAGCCTTTAAAGAAGTGAGGACGGGCCGTAATATCCTCACTTTGCAAAAATGTCCTCACTTTGTTGCTTAAAAACGTGTCCTGGTCCCCACTATGTAGGAAGTACAAGAACACACACACACACACACACACACACACACACCTATGATGATACATGCTGGTGACAGAGAGAGGGCAGCAGAGACAAACCCAGTAAGAGAAAATCAACGTGTTAGAGCTTCTTCCCCGAAACATTTTGGGATGAAATATTCATGCTGACTTAAGGTGTGTAAACAAACACACAGCACACACACACACACACACACACACACACACACAGCACACACAGCACACACACACTCCCACTGAGCCACTGCTGTAACGGCATCCTGCTACTGGTCCAACATAGAGAACGACTGAGGCAGAGAGGACAAAGAGGGAGCATGGGAGATCTGTCATCTATTGGTAATCCACAGCAGATTTCAGCCCCCCACTGACAGCCTCTTTGTCTCTGTCTGGCCTCTGTCCTGTGTGTGTGTGTGTGTGTGTGTGTGTGTGTGTGTGTGTGTGTGTGTGTGTGTGTGTGTGTGTGTGTGTGTGTGTGTGGGTGGGTGGCTAAGACAACATGGGGAGTTCTTTGCTGTTAAAATTGTGTAAAAGCACCTGCAACAGTTGTACATGTTGCACAAATGAAAAGAGCTTGAACCTTTAAATGTTGAAGACAAACAATGCAGGCTGACCTGGACCCCATAGGAGTCTATGAGAGGAAGCTGAGAGACACCAGATTAGCTGAAGGCTGCTATAAAAGCAACATGGTGCTGTAGGCTGATCTCCTCCATGCCACCAAGTATTAATGCACTAATTCATGATTCAAAAGGAGCCCAACCAAGTATTGATGGAGAGAAATGAACAGACTTTTCAGAAGCCTGACATTTGTGTTTAAAATATCCTTTTTAAATTGATCTTATGTAATATTCTAATTTTCTGAGACACTGAGTTTTGTGTTTTCATTATCTCTGAGCCAGAATCATCAAAATTAAAAGAAAAACAGGCTTGAAATATTTCACTCTATGTGTAATAAATCTATATAATATACAAACTTCACTTTCTGAAATACTGTAAGTGACAAAAAATATTGAACTTTTTCACAATATTCTAATTTTTTGAGATGTACCTGTATTTTTAGCCTTTTGCAAAAATAAACCAGGACATTTTTGGGCACAACCCAAAGTCACCAGAGCTACCAATAACTTTATTAGCCATATAAAGCCTATGAGAAACAATATATCTTCAAAGACACTTAGAAGGTCAATCTTGGTATCAAAATCCACATTTTCTGTTGGGAAAATGTATATACAAGATCTGACATGAGATTAAAGCGTTCCATTGATTTTTTTTGAGCAGTGTACATGGCAGCTAATCCATACTCTCCCATGAACAGAGATTCAAAACATTTTCAACTCAAGATTCCCTGCTGCAGCACTTGAAGACCTACCAGTCTGGGTGAAAATGAACATATCTATTTGATCAAATAATCATCTAGTGATATTATCAATAGCTTTAAATGATTCCTGGACCCAGAAAATGTAGATTTTGACACCCAGATTGACCTTCTGAGTGGCTTGGAAGATGTATTAGTTCTCATTGATTTTATATGGGTGCCATCTCCGATCCGCAATCTTGATGAAGTGGCTCCTACCAAAAACTGAAACCTATAGTGATAGAGAGCATGTGGAAAAAAATGTATGCTTTTGTCCGGCGTGTCCCCTTTATTTAGCTCCGATTCCTGACTAATGTATTTCTAAACCTTTTGAGCTCTAATCAGTATTTTTTTAAATTAAATTTAGAACATGCATTGACTTTTTTCTCTGTCTTTCCCACAAACACATTAATAAGAACACATCTGCATGCAGCTTATGGTTCCAATAAATCTAGTTTCCCACATAGGAAAAAAAGAAACACAAGAGGAGATTCAATAATATTAAACCCTGCTTAGTTTTTTCTAACCTGCTTTGATTTTCCAATCTGGTTTGGTCACCGTGCAGCTGAATGAAATTCCCTCTCGCCACCCTGACCCGACTTAACACCAATTACATCTGCAGCATCCAGCAGATTCTCTGCTGCTCCTTTTCCTTCCTCTCAGTCCTTCACTGTGTCCCTCTCACTCACCATTCATGTTTACAAAACAGATTGAACCAAAGTATATATCATCTCTTTATTGACACTGTGAAAGGAGATGCACTACAGCATGGGTCTCAAACTTGCGGCCCGCGGGCCAACTGTGGCCCTCTTGACGATATTTTGTGGCCCCCACCTTGATATGAAAGTTTAATGTGAGTTTTATATGAATGGCAGTTTACCGTGTTGTGTGTGGAAGGTCCCTTTAATTACTTTTTTGGTAATTTTGTGTATTTTTTAAAATAATTTTGTGTCTTTTTTTTTTAGTAATTTTGTGTCTTTTTTGGTAATTTTGTGTCTTTTTAAATAATTTTGTGTCTTTTTTTTTAATAATTATGTGTTTTTTAGTAATTTTGTGTAATTTTTTAATAATTTGGTGTCTTTTTTAAATAATTTGGTGTCTTTTTAAAATAATTTTGTGTCTTTTTTAAATAATTATGTGTATTTTTTGGTATTTATGTGTCTTTTTTTGGTCATTTTGTTTCTTTTTTAAGTAATTTAGGTTTTTTTCTGTCAATTTGCGTCTTTTTTTGGTCATTTTGTGTCTTTTTGTGTCATTTTGTGTCTTTTTTAAAAATAATTTTGAGTCTTTTTTGGTAATTCTGTGTATTTTCTGGTCATTTTGTGTCTTTTTTGTCATTTTGTGTCTTTTTTTAAAGTAATTTTGTGTCTTTTTTAATCATTTTGATACTGCCTCCAGCGGCCTCCAGGTAATTTGAGTTTGAGACCCCTGCACTACACTACAGTAAGCCTTTTCTACTTTGGAATAGTCTGCTGAGAGTCCTTTTCTTTTTTCTTTTTTTTGCATTTGAGGGTTTTGGAGAAAAGCAAGTGATTAGTGTGATATATTCAGGACACTCTTGGGTAAATGGCACCTTGTAGAGTACTCACAACAGCTCTCAAGGTGACAGACAGGTGGAAGGATGGAGCACCGCATGAAAGATTGTGCAATAAAACCTCTTCAGCTTGGTGATTTGTGTCAGAGGGTGCTTGTCTGTCAGCAGCTCTACATGCACAAGTATCAGAGAGAAGAGAAGATTGTCAAGGCTGCGTGTACGTGCTTGTGTTGATATCAGCAAACAGCAACGTACTACGAGTGTGTATATATATATTTATATTTTGTGTGTGTATTCCTGACTGTGTGTGTGCTGATTCCTATTTTTTTTTCTCCTCCACGCTTCTTCGCTTCCTCCAGCAGTGGTATATCGGAGAGGGATCTAAGAATCGGCCCAGGGCCCCGAGGTAGCTGTCTAGATTGAATTTCAAATCAATGTTACACAAGTTGTGTTCTAGCCTCAGCTATTTTCAACGCACAGGGTGAGGCGGCTGCCAGGAGGGAAAGGCAAGTTATCTGCATGTGTGGGAAGCAGTATGGGCGTTATTATCATAAGAATGCTGGGAAAAAGACTCGACTTGAAGAAGATGGATGACGGCCAGAGTCGGTGCTTCAATTTTGAAGTTATTAGATACTCATGAGCTGCGAGATGAGGGAGGAATTGATATGAAGACTGAGTGAGATTATCTGGTTCCTGCTGCATAAAGAATTCAGAAAGTGGAAGTGCAGAGGTGCAAATATCTATCGATTCATGTTTTATCATGAGATGGTGCCCTGGGGAGTCGTGTAGTTTCATTAATGATCGCATTAAAGATATGAATCATTAACATTACAGCAGACTCGTGCAGTGGCCGTTAAAAACAGAAACCAGCCCTGTTCAGAAAGGGCTGGTTGGCTCGGCCCGCGGTTCTTTGAGTCCTGAGATGGTGTTTTCGGCCCTGAGGAACATATTTTTAGTTCAAAGGTCCCGTTTTTTATTGCGTCCGTATAGAAAGAACTAGGACCAAGATTTTAAGTTTAAGTCACGATAAAAAAAGTCGAAGTCACAAAACAAGGCAAAATGAGAAAAAAAAGAGTCGAGGTCATGAAAAAAAAGTTGAAGTCATGAAAAAAAAGTCGTAGTCATGAAAAAAAGTCGAAGTCACGAAAAAAAAGTCGAAGTCACGAAAAAAAGTCGAAGTCACGAAAAAAGTCAAAATGAGAAAAAAAAGTAGAAATCACAAAAAAAAATCAAAATGGGAAAATAAGAAGTCACGAAAAAAAGTCAAAATGAGAAAAAAAAGTAGAAGTCACGCAAAAAAAATTAAAAATGAGAATAACAGGCTTGAAATATTTCACTCTTTGTGTAATGAATCTATATAATACACAAGTTTCACTTTTAAAAAATAATCGACAAAAAATATTGAACTTTTTCACGACATTCTCATTTTTTTAGATGATCCTGTAACACCACATTAAAAAGTCGGTCCTTGTGTGTAGATTTGTAGTTACAGTTTGTTCAAAAGCTCCTTTATAAACGACTATAAAAGCCCTATAAAAGAGCCTAACACTATTTCAAAAGTCACACAGTGTTTTCTGCTCTCTATCTCCCAATTATCTCATTCAGTTTAATCTAACTTATTCCTTCTCTCCCAATTATCTCGAGTCTCTTCACTCTTTCTCTCGGCTCTCTGACCTTCAGTCCGTGATGAAAAACCTGCGGGCGGAAACCGAGGCCTTGAGTTTGGAGTCTGTAGCTTTGAGAGAGGCTGCGTAGCTGCAGGCTAGGTCACTATCTGTGACCAGCAGTGCTCTCTGCAAAAGATTTATGAGATTTAAAGTGGTGAATCTGCGAGAAAAAAATCTTTTTTTCTCGTAAATCTGTGACTTTTTTCACACAGATCTGCGACTTTAAATCTCTTAAATCTGCAACTTTTTTTCTTGTAGATTTGCCACTTTAATCTAGTAAAGTTGCAACTTGTTTCTCGAAATATTTTTATTTTTTATTTTGGATATCCGCTAATTGCTCATTGAAATACTTGCAAATTCCAAATTTAAACTCTAGAGAATATTGGAGGATATTTCATACAGCCAGAATGTGTAAAAAAAAAACATACGGACCCGGGGAAGGGGTAATATTTTGAGAAAAAAGTTGCAAATTTACTAGATTAAAGTGGTGAATCTGCGAGAAAAAAAGCTTTTTTTCTCGTAAATCTGTGACTTTTTTCGCGCATATTTGCCACTTTACATCTCTTAAATCTACAACTTTTTTTCTTGTAGATTTGCCACTTTAATCTAGTAAATTTGCAATTTTTTTCTCGAAATATTTTTATTTTTTATTTTAGATATCCGCTGAAGTTACCAAATACGGTTCTTTGCCCAATAAAGGGTTACAATGAAAAAAAGTCACGAAAAAAAGTCAAAATCAGAAAAAAAGTAGAAATCACGGAAAAAAGTAAAAATGAGAAAAAAAATTAGATGTCAGGAAAAAAAGTCGAAGTCACGAAAAAAAAGTCAAAATGAGAAAAAAAAGGCTTGAAATATTTCACTCTACGTGTAATGAATCTATATAATATACAAGTTTCACTTTTTTGAAATAATTGAAATAATTTTTTTAGATGATCCTGTAACGCCACATTAAAAAGCAGGTCCTTGTGTGTAGATGTGTAGTTACAGTTTGTTCAAAAGCTCCTTTATAAACGACTATAAAAGCCCTATAAAAGAGCCTAACACTCTTTCAAAAGTCACACAGTGTTTTCTGCTCTCTATCTTCCAATTATCTCATCCAGTTTAATCTAACGTATTCCTTCTCTCCCAATTATCTCGAGTCTCTTCACTCTTTCTCTCGGCTCTCTGACCTTCTGTCCGCGATGAAAAACCTGCGGGCGGAAACCGAGGCCTTGAGTTTGGAGTCTGTAGCTTTGAGAGAGGCTGCGTAGCTGCAGGCTAGGTCACTATCTGTGACCAGCAGTGCTCTCTGCAAAAGATTTATGAGATTTAAAGTGGTGAATCTGCGAGAAAAAAACGTTTTTTTCTCGTAAATCTGTGACTTTTTTCACACAGATCTGCGACTTTAAATCTCTTAAATCTGCAACTTTTTTTCTTGTAGATTTGCCACTTTAATCTAGTAAAGTTGCAACTTGTTTCTCGAAATATTTTTATTTTTTTATTTTGGATATCCGCTAATTGCTCATTGAAATACTTGCAAATTCCAAATTTAAACTCTAGAGAATATTGGAGGATATTTCATACTGCCAGAATGTGTAAAAAAAAAACATACGTACCCGGGGAAGTGGTAATATTTTGAGAAAAAAGTTGCAAATTTACTAGATTAAAGTGGTGAATCTGCGAGAAAAAAATCTTTTTTTCTCGTAAATCTGTGACTTTTTTCGCGCATATTTGCCACTTTAAATCTCTTAAATCTGCAACTTTTTTTTCTTGTAGATTTGCCACTTTAATCTAGTAAATTTGCAATTTTTTTCTCGAAATATTTTTATTTTTTATTTTGGATATCCGCTGAAGTTACCAAATACGGTTCTTTGCCCAATAAAGGGTTACAATGAAAAAAAGTCACGAAAAAAAGTCAAAATCAGAAAAAAAGTCGAAGTCACGAAAAAAAAGTCAAAATCAGAAAAAAAAGGCTTGAAATATTTCACTCTACGTGTAATGAATTTATATAATATACAAGTTTCACTTTTTTGAAATAATTGAAATAATTTTTTTAGATGATCCTGTAACGCCACATTAAAAAGTCGGTCCTTGTGTGTAGATGTGTAGTTACAGTTTGTTCAAAACCTCCTTTACAAAACAACTATAAAAGCCCTATAAAAGAGCCTAACACTCTTTCAAAAGTCACACAGTGTTTTCTGCTCTCTATCTTCCAATTATCTCATCCAGTTTAATCTAACGTATTCCTTCTCTCCCAATTATCTCGAGTCTCTTCGCTCTTTCTCTCGGCTCTCTGACCTTCTGTCCGTGATGAAAAACCTGCGGGCGGAAACCGAGGCCTTGAGTTTGGAGTCTGTAGCTTTGAGAGAGGCTGCGTAGCTGCAGGCTAGGTCACTATCTGTGACCAGCAGTGCTCTCTGCAAACCCTTGAGATAGATGACAAAACCCTCAGAGCTAGAGGAAGCTGTGTGTGTGTGGAGTCATGTTGAGTCACGATCCAGAGTCAAACAGAGAGAATGTGTCTCATCTGGCCAGATGGCTGGGAGTCTGTGTCTGTATATGTCAGGGATCAGACCGAGGCTTATGGGTCTGCAAAGCCCTGCTGCTCTCTAACTTCCCTCTGGGTTTGCAGGCTACGCAGAATAAAACACACAAAATAAAAACCAGGACTGACAGGTTGGGGATCAGGGAGTCACACAGGAGCTTCAGAATACAAATAGGAACATTTAAAGCTCTGATCAAAGTGTGATTGTCAGTGATTGAAAACCCTTTAATGCCTGCAGGCGGATTAGTGCACGCACAATAAAAGACACATTAACAGAACGTCATAAATACAACACGAGCTTTATCACAATCTCCACCCACTGTTTATTTCTGTCTTGTTTTAGTCTGGAAAGGTTTAGAAAGCTCTTTGCATGGGAGAGAGTTTATTTCTGACGGATGACTGACAGTTCTTCATGTCACTTGTTGCCAATCTGGAGGTGTTGGAGCCATATTGAACACTTAAATATAATTAGAAATTACACAGTGTTTGTAATCTTTACTCAGGCTGTTTCTAAGTAATGTTTATTTAATATAACCACTTATTTTTTATGAAAATACACAAGTAAATTGCAGATTCACTGAAATATTACTTGGAACGAATGATTCAATTTACATACAAAACTGAGGACACATAATAACAAACAATCACTAAGTAATGCACTACATGAAAAACTGATATTTCAAAGTAAAAGCACTGAATTCGTATTTCTTTGTAGAATGTATGTAGATGATTGAAATAATAATTACAGGGCCAAAACAATCTTTTTTTTCAGTGTATGTAAACTTGTTAAAAGTTAATTATCGTATTTTTATTTATAAAAGAAAGTATTATTAATAAGGAAAAGAAACAACATATGGAGCCAACTTATAGTTTAAAACTAAAGGAATTTAAAGACACTTATTTTATTTGTATTTGGATGGCAGGTGGCTATTTAATTTCTGTGAATTATGTTTTTAGAGGGTTAGGAGGCGGAGTGTAAACAGTTTTCCAACTGCACTAACGCACTAGAATACACACTTAGAAAACCAAATGTTTTGAATCGCATTAAGTGAATCGTTTTATTTTGTATTGAAATTAAGGAAAGTCAACCCAACGCTTCACATGAGCCTATATCTCAGCATTTCTTTTTTTTTTTTTTTTTTTACAAAAAAAACAAACAACAAAAATATATATTTTTAAAATTTTTTGAAATGTTTTTTAAATGTATAAACTAAAAAACAAATCTCACATGACAAGGGCACAGTGAGGAAAAGCTCTATTTATATATAAAAAAAAATCATATAATAATAATAATAAAAAAATACATCCACTCCTTCTCCCTCATTGAAAAATTCAGAATCTGTGAATGTGCAAACATTATTTAGCCTGGAAACAAGTCAGATTTGCCATGCTCATGTTTTATTTGCTTGTTTAAAAGTTCCAGATTTTGCAAGATGCAGCAAGTTGTGCTATCGTCTCCACTCCCTGATTGGTCCAATTTGTCTCAGATTAGACTAAAGTGCAGAGTGAAAGTTAAATATCAGTTTACATATAGTTGTGTGAACCGAGCCTGATGTAGTCTGAGGTAACAGTGCAGGTGGAAAGCTCATCCATAGGCTGATAAGTGTGCAGTAAAGTCAGAGTTTGTAGAAAGTCAGAAATACTTGCAAATTCCAAATTCCAACCCTAGAGAATATTGGAGGATATTACATACTGCCAGAATGTGTAAAAAAAAAACATACGGACCCGGGGGAGGGGGGAAATATTTTGAGAAATAAATTTCCGAGATTAAAGTGACAAATCTACGAGAAAAAATGTGCAGATTTATGAGATTTAAAGTGGTGAATCTGTGATTTTTTTCATGCAGATTTGCCACTTTAAATCTCTTAAATCTGCGACTTTTTTTCTTGTAGATTTGCCACTTTAATCTAGTAAATTTGCAGCTTTTTAATTTTTTTTAATTTTGGATATCCCCTGAAGTTACAAGCTACGGTTCTTGGTATTTGGAGGCTGTGTTCCCCTTGTAACAGCTATGAATATCACTTCCTCCACAGTGTCTCCTCCTCTGCTCCACATTACTTTTAGAGCTATTTCTGTGATTTTTTAAAACTTTTTTCCCCTGCTGGCCTTAATTGACTGCTGTGACATATTCAGTCGTGCTCCCCTGAGCATATCACTCCATGGAGCGCAGTGTTTAAAGCCTGAAATCACTGCAAGGACCTGATGCAAAGCTGCAGAATTATATCTGGGCTTCTGGGATCCCTTCAACTACAATAACCTTAACGGGCTCCCCGGAGCCGGGAGCATACTTTAGAATATGAATGAACAAAAAAAAAAACCCAAAACAACCGGAAATCTTATTAGTATCAGTGCATATTTTCCATTATTCACAAAGCCGCATTTTAGTGAATGCATTAGCGTTTTCCCATGTCAAAATAAGTGTTGTGCTTGTTATTTGATAAGCGTATTCACTGGTATAAATATATAAATATATAAATATATATGGCTTTCAGTAAGAAGTGCTACCAAACGGCAGCTTTCTGATATCAATAGACTAAATGTTTGATGACTCAACCGCTTTCCAATTGCATTTCATTCACTCAGAATAATCAGAAAATAGACCTCAGTACAGTTTCTGTGACATTACAACAGCTTAAACACCAGACGGATTTTATTTCCTTGGTGTCTAGTGAATTAAATATATTAAAACATGTCATTTATTTCTGTCCTCTCTTTGCCGTAGCTGGGTTTATAATTTCTCTGAGTGTAATGCCTTCAGGCTGGTGGACTTTTGTTGAAAGCAGTCGATTTTTTTGTGATAAAAAAAGGACATGGAGGAGTTTATTTCCAATGGGAGAGGGGGAAAAAAAGTGAATCTTGCAGAATTATTTCACTGAGGTCAATAAACTGATGGGCGACAACAATGAAGCTTAATGCTAGTTTTATATTGGCCTCAATTATAAAGAGATTAAATCAGTACTTGTCAGTAACGACCGGTTCACATCTGAAGAGAATAATTAGCATTGGGGGACATTCATCAGACCTTAAGGCAGGGGTCTCAAACTCACGGCCCGTGGGCCAATTGTGGCCCTCGTGACGATATTTTGTGGCCCCCACCTTGATATGAAAGTTTAATGTGAGTTTTATATGAATGCCACTTTACCGTGTTGTGTGTGGAAGGTCCCTTTAATTACTTTCTTTTGGTAATTTTGTGTCTTTTTTTTTGGTAATTTTGTGTCTTTTTAAATAATTGTCTGTCTTTTTAAATAATTGTGTCTTTTTTTTTTAGTAATTTTGTGTCTCTTTTGGTAATTTTGTGTCTTTTTTGGTAATTGTGTGTCTTTTGTTAATAATTGTGTCTTTTTTTAGTCATTTTGTGTCATTTTTGGTAATTCTTTTTTCTGTCATTTTTTTGGGTCATTTTGTGTCTTTTAAAAAAAATAATTTTGTGTCTTTTTTTGGTAATTCTGTGTATTTTTTATATATTAATAGTGTAAATAATGGCCCAATTTAGAAGAAAATAGGAGATAAAGAATCGTATGATTTGGGGCGTGGCTACCTTTGATTGACAGGTCACTAACAAGGCGAGCCGTCACCAGGAGAGAAGCAGACCGTACCCATGGCAACGTGTCAATAAAGTTATCTATCTATCTATCTATCTATCTATCTATCTATCTATCTATCTATCTATATATATATATATATATATAAGTGCGATAGACAAATCAACGGAGCAACCATCCCGCATACTGGGGGTTATGCTATTTCTACTACTACTGCTGCACAATTATCTAAAGAAATCTAATATAATTGAGACTGTTTCTTTGTTGGCCTCATATTTAACTCAGCATATTGAAAACACATTTACTTGGCATTGTTGGGAACGTTTGATTCGCAATTAGAGCTGCCCGGATAATTATGGGATGTATTCAAATGTAGCAGCTAAACATTCATTCTGTGAACTCCACTCCAGCATAGTAAAACAAAAATAGGTTTCCAGATTAGTAATGCTGTTTACGCCAAATTACAACCCTGCCTGTTTTATATTGCTTGAAAAAAATAGTAAGAACAGACAATTTTTTTGCCTGTTTTTAAGTGAAAGGAGTGGAAATTAATCACCCTCAACGTTTGTTCTGTAATGCTTTCAGCATGATAAAACAGTTGGAGAACAGTTAGATACAAAATAGGATGTACGCTCTACAGGATGATTATTTTCTCTTGGCAAGTGTCATGTTTTTCCTAAATAATGTGCAGATATTTAGACATTCTATTATCGAATGGCTTGAAAAATAGTGCATAAAGCTGCTGTAAATGGGGGGAAACGTCTCCCCAGGGAGCGTGACCTCATGTTTTGATGAGAAGAGGCATAAAATAACCAGAAAATACTTTCACCAAGCTAAGAACTGCATGGATCTGCTTTTGCTGAAGTAAAAAAAGACATGTATTACAAATACTATGACATCTAAGTTATGTCTGTGAAGATTATAAGGACATACTTTATTTACCCTTTGATGCACAACATATGGTCAAAAATGACCCTCATTCATTCCCCATTTTATTTAATGCTGCTGTGTGTTTCTGTGCTCTATCTTTTGATATCAACTTATTTTATGATTGAATATTCCAAGGATTCTCTAAATATCTTGTTTTTGATAACAAAAGATCATTATTTCCATTTTGTCTCTCATACTTTATGAAGAAAAAACGTTTTTGTACTATTACAAAGCTAACTACTTGGCTAAGTAGCTTGCCAAGCTAACTAGTTAGCCAAGAAGTTAGCTAAGTTTGCTTAGCAAGCTACTTAGCTAAATACTTAGCCAATAAGTTAGCTCAGTAGTTAGCTTAGCAATCTACTTAGCCACGAAGTTAGCTAAGTAGTTAGCTTAGCAATCTACTTTGCTAAAAATGGATATGGGTCAGTTTTGACCCATGTTGTGCATTAGAGGAGTAGTGACACAAAAAGGGATTTTATTAAGAAATGAATAAAGGAAAACATAAAATTAGGATGTATGATGATCAAAAACAAACTAATTGAGGAAAACCTGGAATACTGAATGATGAAAATAATTTTGGTCATTTTATGCCAGATTTTTGTCATTTTGTGTAATTTAGATTTAGATTTACAAGTGTTAGATACTTTATCTTGTTTTAAGAGTTAATGTCTTATTTTAAGTGTTCAACATGCTTATTTCTAGATTTAATAATCTTAATATAAGAAATCTTGTCAAGGCAAATTATCTGTCCATGCAGCAAGATAATATCCCTCAGATTTAGTGTTTTTTTAGACATCCTTTTTTTGCAGTATGGGGAGGTAATTTTATGCCTATTTTTGTTAATTTTGTGTATTTTTCTGTCATTTTATACCTGTATTTTTTTGTCAATTTAGATTGTATATGTTATAACGGGTCAAAGAAAATATGTATTCAATGCTCTTGTATTTTTGCTATGATCTACACCATGTCATGAGAATCACCCATCTACTGTAGGTTCATGTGCTGGAATAATCCTGCTGTGTGCATGTATGTGCAGTGAGTGTGTGTTCACTAAGGGGATTATATTCTTGAACGATAGTACAGGTCTTTATGCTTATGGTTTGTCTCTCTCCTACACAGTCACACACAACAAACAATACACACATCGATTTATCCTCAGCAATCAGCAGCAACATAGAGCCACACTTGGTCATATTTACATATCCATCCACGGAGGATTAACTGCTTTCAATAGCACAAGTCTGAGGCAATCCTTCACCGGGTGTGCATTTCATGACAGGCTTTGCACAGAATATGAACTATGAATTATGCAGAACATACACAAACATCAAGGGTATTCTCAGGTCAACAGCGATTAGACGTCAAAATGTGCAAGCTTGGAGATGTTTAGAACAATAAGCTTCAAAATGTGGCAGAGTGTTGACACTGCATACCGAAAGAATGTGTTTCTCTCCTGCAGCTTTCCGTTGCATATTTTTCATGCATACATGCCCATGTTGTATCTTGATCGGTAGTTTATTTATTTATTTATTTAAGGAAAAACACCTGTTTCAAAAAGTTTCCAAAGTTTTGACATACTGCACTGCAAAAAAGGTGTGTCTAAAAACAAGATAAAACAGTAAATCTGGGGAATTATCTTGCTCCATGGACAGATAATTTCACATGACAAGATTTATTTTTTAAGAATAACAATTCATTAATTTTTAGGGTAATTGTGTCATTATGTCATCATAGTATTTCTCCATTAACTTTACATGAAAATGTTTTTTATTTTTTATTTTATTTTTTTTTTACAGCAGAACTGTGTGTTTTCTACAGTTTATGACAGTAAAAGTAAAAGTTTTGTGCTATTCTTTGATTTACGGTAATTTAAAGTGTCTACTTTGGTGATATACAATTTTTTAATTTCATGCCCTATTTCTGATGTAATTTGAGTTTTACTGTAATTTCTACAAACTTTTTTTTACAGTGTACACTGCAAAAAAGGTGTGTCTAAAAACCAGATAAAAACACTAAATCTGAGGGGAATTTTCTTGCTGCATGGACAGATAATTTACCTTGACAAGACTTATTTTTTAAGAGTTTTATTTTTAGGGTAATTGTGTCATTATGACATCATGGTATTTCTACATTAACTTTACATGAAAATGCTATATTTTTTTACAGCAGAACTGTGTGTTTTCTACAGTTTATGACAGTACAAGTAAAGGTTTTGTGCTATTCTTTGATTTACGGTAATTAAAAGTGTACTACAGGGATATAACATTTTTTAATTTTATGCCCTATTTCTGATGTCATTTGACGGAGTTTTACTGTAATTTCTACAAACATTTTTTACAGTGTACACTGCAAAAATGGAAGGTCTAAAAACCAGATAAAACCACTAAACCTGAGGGGAATTATCTTGCTGCATGGACAGATAATTTCACATGACAAAATTTCTTGAATTAAGATTATTTAATCTAGAAATAATCATGTTGAACACTTAAAAAAAGGAATTAACTCTTAAAACAAGATAAATTAAAGCTGCCAGCAGCGATGAACTGGCCCGAGCAGAGTGACCTGATGATTATTTGTTTCTTACCAAGATAGAAAAAAAGACTTTAGATTTAAAAGTGTTACATAATTTATCTTGTTTTAAGAGTTCATTTCCTATTTTAAGCGTTCAACATGCGTAGGAAACACCCACTCACTGTATTTTTTCTGGCAACCACAGCTGCTGGTATTTTTTATTGTAAATTAAACAGATTTTTTTGTTTTTACAGTGTACACATAAATCAATTATATTATGTAAAGAAGCAACATTAAAACTGAAAAATTAGAAAAATGGAATCAACTAAAACTAGCAAACTCACTCTAAAAACGAATTAAAACTAACTGAATTTAAAAACAAAAATTCACAACGAAAGTAAAACTAAAACTAATGAGAAATCCAAAACTATTATAACCTTGGTAACTACTGTTTTCAAATCTGACTAAAAATGCATCAAAATCAATTTCACAGTAAATTAAACAGATTATTTTTTACAGTGTGTGAGTACGGCAGCATCCAGCCTTTTATTCACTCTGATATGTTTCAGTTGACAAGTGAAACAAACAGAGAGAATTCAGGCTAAGAGGAGAAAGTGGAGCGGCTTGCTTGTATCTTTTCCCCCCAAATCCTCCTCCGTCTGAGTGGAGAGGACTTTTCGCTCGCCCTGCAGTTTCTGCAGTTTACTGACACGCTCAGACTGGGATTTTTTTTTCTCCTCCTCCTCCTCCTCCTCCTCCTCCTCCTCCTCCTCCTCTCATCAACCTCAGCTTACATGTCATGCTGAATACCGGGGCTTGTTACTCAGTCCCTGTGAGATGAAGACTCATGGTAATGCCCATTGATTTTGTGTGCAGGCAGAAACAAAAACACACACACACACACACACATATATATAGTAGGAAAGCTGTTAAAATCCCCATTGATCCCAACAGACGGAGCGCCATCCAGTTTGTTTTCATTACAGAAGTGATGCGGGCCTTTGTGAACTTTGTTGATCTTTTGTTGCCTCTGTGAGAACACAACTTGGATGCAGTCTTTTTTCTCTTTTCCCTACATTATCCCTATAAAGCCAAGTGTATCATATTAGATACAGTAATTTTTGAGACCTCTACATCATCAAAAACCTGATGTATACATGTGTTGAAGATAAACAAACTGAGCAACAAATTGCACAAAAATACCAGATGTAGCAAAAATGATATGCAGGTTCCACGAGTGGATCAGTCATTGCTGCATTAAAAAACTTCATATCAGCAGATGTATGACGTTGTGTTATATGGAGAAAATATGTATTTTGCATGTTTGAGGAAAAAGGAAAAGTTAAAAATGTTGATGTTTTTGTTAGTTCAAGAAAAACAAACTGTGAGCAACAAATTGCACAAAAAGACCTGATGTATCAAATATGATACAAATTAGAATTCATATATGCAATTTATTTATTTTTTTAAATTCGTCAGCAAGTTAATAAGCACTCGGTTTTAAAAAAAATTGAATTTTCTGGCAATTATTTCATGGTTCAGGCTTTATAGGGTTATGTAATTTGAATCTGGCATTTTTTTAAACACCCCCCATCTGCTCTTCCCTCCTTCTTTCACCACTTCTGGAGCTGTGAGGGATAGAAACAACTGGCAGAGGCTTTCTGGAGGAATTTCCTGCTGGAATATCTGGTATATAGAGGAACTGTGCTCCTCTGTTCACAGAGCCTTCTTGTACATCATCAGTGCTCTTTGTGACCCTTTAGGCTGCTTGGGTGTAATATTTGTGGGAATAACAATCCACAGCGTTCTTACATTCCCAGTAAATCTCGACATTCCTCGTTTTTATGGTGGGTTGCATGGTGAGGATGTCCAGTATGTCAAAACTTTGGAGACGTTTTGAAACAGGTGGTTTTCCTTAACTACTGATCAAGATACAACATGAGCATTTATGCAGGAAAATATGCTGCAGGAGAGAAACACCATTCTTTCAGTATGCACACTGTATCTTAATTTCTTAAATTAAGATTATTAAATCTAGAAATAAGCATGTACGATTAAAATAAGAAATTAACTCTTAAAACAAGATGAATTAAAGCTGCAAGCAGTGATGAACTGGCCTGAGCAGAGTGACCTGATGATTATTTGTTTCTTACCAAGATAAAAAAACTTTTGATTTCACGTCTTGTGTGTCTTTTTTGTGTGTTTTTTTGTCTTTTTATGTCTTTTTTGTGATTTTATGTCTTTTATGTCTTTTGTTTCTTTTTTTCTGCGTTTTTTTTGTCTTGTTACATCTTCTTTTGGTCACAAAATGACCAAAAAAATGTACGAAAGAGAAAAAATTAATTGACAATTAATTGTTTCTAACCAAGATTAAAAAAAAGACTTGTGAAAGTGTTACATAATTTATCTTGTTTTAAGAGTTAATTACTTATTTTAAGCATTCAACATGCTTATTTCTAGATTTAATAATCTTAATTTAAGAAATCTTGTCAGGTGAAATTATCTGTCCATGCAGCAAGATCATTTCCCTCAGATTTACTGTTTTTATCTGGTTTTTAGACACACCTTTTTTTTCTTTCTTTTTTTTTTACAGTGTACAAGGTCTTAAAAGCAAACAACACTGCAGTCTTTTCAGGACGGCTGCATGTTTTTCATTTAGCCATGAAATAAATTTGAGGTTATAAAAGGCTACAAGAAATCTGTGACCAGGGTGAAATCGTGTTCTCCTCTTGGGATAAAATTCAAAGCAGACTCCCAGAATGGAAATTGGCAGATGAGTGGGCCAGAATGAGCGCTGAGGAAGAGGAGCCGGGAACACCTGCCAAAACCATATAAATCATCTCTAAAGTGAGAATCTGCAGTGAGAGGCTCTGCTCTAAAGTCCGTCCTCCCTGCTAGCCCGCGGTACAGCCCATTAAGATTTATTTGATTATCGCTAAGTAGTTGCTGAACAGCAAACACCAATTAGAGCAAATTATGTAAAATCCTGGAAAGCATTAATTTCCCAGACCCACCGCCCCAACACATGCACACACACACACACACACACAACCAAACACACACACACACACACACACACACCATCCTCAGCTAGGACCTGGAGGATTTCTGTGTGGTCGGAGCCAAGAGGAGTTAATTGGATTGTGAGTAAGCGTTGTGGACATCTATTATCTTTGCCCATCTGTGGGAGGGAATATCTGGAGGTGTCTCATCCAAAACAATCCTATTATGTTGACCCAAAGATAAGAAAACACACAGACACTCTCTCCCTCTCTCGCTCTCTCTCCTTCTCTCCTTCTCTCCCTCTCTCGCTCTCTCTCTCGCTTTCCCTAACCCTAACCCTCTCTATCTCCCTCTCTCTCCCTCCTAACCCTAACTCATACTCTAACCCTAACACTCTCTCTCCCCCTCTCTCTCTCACTTTCCCTAACCCTAACCCTCTCTCTCTCTCGCTCTCTCTCTATCTCTCTCGCTCTCTCTCGCTCTGTCTCCCTCTCTCTCTCCCCCTCTCTCTTGCTCTCTCTCTAGCTCTCTATCTCGCTCTCTCTCTTTCTCTCACTCCCTCTCTCTCTCCCTCTCTCCCTCTCTCTCTCTCGCTCTCCCTCTCTCTCTCGCCCTCGCTATGTCTCTCTCTGTCTCTGTCTCGCTCAATCTCTCTCTCTCTCTCTCTCTCTCTCTCACTTTCCCTAACCCTAACCCTCTCTCTCTCGCGCTCTCTCTCTATCTCTCTCGCTCTGTCTCCCTCTCTCTCTCTCTCTCTCTCCCTTTCTCTCTCCCCCCTCTCTCTCGCTCTCTATCTTGCTCTCTCTCTCACTCTCTCTCTCTCCCTCTCCCTCTCTCTCGCTCTCTCTTCCTCTCTCTCTTTCTCTTCCTCTGTCTCTCGATCTCTCTGTCTCTCGCTCCCTCACTCTCTCTCCCTCTCTCTCCCTCTCTCTCTCTCTCTCTCTCTCTCTCTCTCTCTCTGTGTGTCTCCCACACACAGGGTCCATAATTAACTTTGTGGTCTTTTTGCCAATAGCTGGTAAGCTGAAAAACGATATTTTCAAAAAGATGCAAAAGATACATTGTCTTTAAAAACACTATAACTCAATGTGTGAGCGTTGCTGTTATAAATGGTCTCTAAATTTACTTTACCCCTCTGGGCCCACTATAATTTATTACCCTTTCAGACCCTTCGCTGAAAATACCCACTTCTAAAAAACTAAAAAAAGACACAAAATTATTAAAAAAGAAACAAAATTACCAAAAAAAGACACAAAATTACCGTCATGAGGGCCGCAATTGGCCCGCAGGCCGCAAATTTGAAACCCATGATATAAAACCATGTTTAATATCACCTGCTGCAGCTGTTCGGGATCTTTCCTTCCTCCAAAACTGATTTTCCACTTCTCTTTCTGCAACAGTGTGTGCCACCATAAAGTGTCCTGGCTATAAACCAGTCAGCCATGAATCCACAAACACATCTCCATCACTTTCTCTCTCTCTCTCTCTCTCTCTCTCTCTCTCTCTCTCTCTCTTTTCCCTCCTCTCACCTCCCTCCTTCTGATTTTCTTTCTTTCCCTGAAGGACAGAGTGGCTGCTGGCCAGTCACTCCTTTCTCCATCTGTGTTTACTTAAACTAAATATGGACACACACCGCAAAAGCAGATAAAGACTGTCAGATGCAAAGATGCGCACACACACACACACACACACACACACACACACACACACACACACAGTGGCAGATCGACAGAGGCTGTCATATATTTGTGATTATCTCTGAAGACTTTTCCCCTAATTAGTCCGATGTGCGGCTTGTTAAAATGCCATATTCCAGCAGCGCATGACTGATGACAGAACACATTTGATTAAGCAGCTCTACCTTTTGTTTTTAGCTCCCTAATGAATGTGTTTATTAATTACCTGAGGAGCTTTGCGGTAGTCGTAACAACCCGTTCTGCTCGGCGCTAAAAGCTCCTGCAGTTCATCCATCACTACGTTCAGCTCCGAGAGCAGGAACAGCTCAATTTTAGCGGGCTGTCAGTTATTTTCAGCACCGCTTTTCCTCACCGTCCCAAAATGGATTGCACAGCACCGGGTGAAACCTAACTATAAAACTCAAAAAAAAAAAACCTTCGATACCTCCACCAAAGAAAGCAATCAAAAAGAGTCTTTTCCAGAAAGCTATTTTGCGGACGAGGCCCCCAAATCGAGGCATTGGATGTTTGTGCTCCGCTTCTCCCACAGCTGAACTTTTCTATTTAGACCTGTCAACAGTCTTGTTGTGCTCGGCGGTTTGCGGTCAGATGCCGTTTCCTAAATAGAAACCATCTATCAGGGGCTAAGTGGTGGCTGAGAGATGTCATTGTGGTCATGAGTGGGTGATGGCGGTGAAGGAGGAAGTGGTGAAACCGCTGGAAAAACAGCTCCGAGGCTTGCATTTATCCTTGTGTAAGAGCTAAGTGGTGTGGAATGATTCCAGTGCACTTCAGGATAAATAGAGTTAATTTATATGTGAAAGGAATAATGAGTAGACTTAGGATGTCTTTACACTAGAACCACATTTCTGACAAATTCCTCTTCATTCAGTATATATCAAAGAGACTCTAAAGCAGGAGTGGGCGATTCATTTTCTCAAGGGGCCACGTGCTCAAGTGCTAATGCTAATGTTTGTTATTGTTTTCCTCCTCGTAGCTCTTACGGTGGATTCACAAGGTGACCAAGGAATGTCTTAGTTTTATTTTCATGGAGCGTTGATTTTAAATAAATCTAGTGAACTATCAGTTAAAGCAGGGGTGTCAAACTCAAATACACAATGGGTCAAAATTTAAAACTTGAATAAAATCGCGGGCCAACATTGAACAAATAAACCTTTTAATATATACCAAACATGTTTTGCTTTAACATTAAATATGGAACCAGCAACGCTTATAAACATACAATATATAACTAAATAGTGCAGACATGCAAAATCAAAATTCAAATAAAAAACACATCAATGTCATTCATTTATTAAATAAAAATTAAATAAAAATCGTATGCCTCTTTTCTATTTGCATCCTTCTGATTTAAATATCAAAATAAACTTTTTCAACAGGTTAATAAATTCTGCCTTTCTTTTCTCCATTTTTGGGAAGGGGTAGCTGGGAGACAGCTCTAGCTTGATGTTGCTATGACGACTGTCACAGAGGAGCGTTTCTGGGTCCTGTCCTGATTGACGCACCAAAACAACAGCAGGGCATTGTGGGATTTGTAGTATTAGCGGTAAATGCGCCGTATAATAATAAGATAATAATTTGGTATTGCCTCACGGGCCAAATAAAAAGAGTCGACTGTGATTCAGCCAGGAATGCTACTAAACATACATTCAAACCACAAAAACAATATAGAGCATGTATGTTATAGTAAACCAGTAATTAATTAACATTATGCTAAAAGCAAAAAGTGTTTTTGACAAGGTACCAAGATAACTCAGTGTATTTAGTGGAACGAGTTTCTTTGCACACTGAAAAAAAATATTTTTTGGCCCTGTAATTATTATTTCAATCATCTATATAAATTCTACAAAGAAGTACAAATTCAGTGCTTTTACTTTAAAAATATCAGTTTTTCATGTAGTGCATTACTTAGTGATTGTTTGTTATTATGTGTCCTCAGTTTTAATGTAAATTTAATCATTCGTTCCGAGTAATATTCAGTAAACCAGTTCATTGGCTTCATTAGTAAGTAACAAGTAAAATGTAATTGAGGGACATCAGTGAATCTGCAATTTTCTCGTGTATTTTCATTAAAAAAAATAAGTGGTTCTATTAAATAAATATTACTTAGAAACAGCCTGAGTAAATATTACAAACACTTTCTGTGTGGAAAAACTTGCCTAGCTTTTTCTAAGTAAATGTCACTCCAGTTTTTTTCAGTGCAGGTGGGTATGCATGCAGGCAGATATACGTAAACCGCCTTCAAAATAAAAGCACTGCGGTTGTATTGATTTCTAATTTCTGGTTTAAAGAAACATTACTGCACATTTTCTAGTGATCCTACAATATAAAGAGACTGTGAGATATTCTCCTCACTATCACTGATCATACAGCGATCATAAAGCGATGTCCATGCATCATCATGTGACGGCTGCATTCTGTAACGTGACCTTTAATGTCGCTGCAGCCTTCGCCCCGATTCATCATCTTGTAGTGATGATGTGTTATCAGTGCATTGCTCCTCATTGTGGAAATACAGTACCTCACAAGGAGAGGGGCACAATAACATGAAACTCCTACAATACAATGTAATCCAATAAACCACACTAAGAACTAACAAATACTATTTTTTTGCATGCACTCAGCAGCAGCGTGGCTCTAAGGAGAGTAAAGTCAGGCTGCAGGTCGCTGGCTCCACCACTTTGTTCCACACTAAAATTTCTTAACAACTATTAAATGGATTGCTGTGAGGTTTTGTACAGGCATGTGTGCATCCCAGAGCATAAAACCTACTGACTTTAGTGATCCCCTGACTTCTTCTCCAGCACCACCAGCCAGTTGGCATATTTGTTTTTTTGCTTTTTAAACTTCTCTTTATTGTTTTTTTTCTTTTGTTCACATACAAAAATAAAGAAGTTACATGTTCATTTATGCTTGAAATCAACACGAAAGAACAGAATGATACATGGTGCTGTAGGCTGATCTCCTCCATGCCACCAAGTATTAATGCACTAATTCATGCAAAAGGAGCCCTATCAAGTATTGATTTTTTTTTTGTTGATCTTATGTAATATTCTAATTTTCTGAGACACTGAGTTTTGTGTTTTCATTATCTCTAAGCCAGAATCATCAAAAATTACAAGAAAAACAGGCTTGAAATATTTCACTCTATGTGTATTGAATCTATATAATATACGAGTTTCACTTTCTGAAATAATTGACAAAAAATATTGGACTTTTTCACGATATTCTAATTTTTTGAGATGCCTCACAGAGCAGCTAGCATGGCCGAAGACTCTTTGTTTTTGTTCATTTCTGGGGTTGACTTGATAAAAATATATAATGATTTTGTAATCTGGGATTAAATGTGGGAGATGTGAAGTGGTCGCAGTTTTAAACACTGTTTGTGTAACATTGTGTGAAGGAACTACTTAGATGACAAAAACAATCATTAAAATGACAACTTCTGTGGTGAAAAACGTGACACAGTTATGGAAGTTAACTCTAAAATGTGAAAAAAGAATCTAGGAAACAGATTGCACTAAAAAATTAAGTAAATATAACTGATAGTCTTAAATTAGGTTTACTTGATATCTACTTGTTAGGTTTACTTTAAATCTAAGTGTTTACTTAATTTTTTTTAAGTTAATTAAACTTAAAAACAGCAAGTATTATAAACTTGATATTTCTAATTGTTACCAACTTAAGTAAGCCAAGTTAGTCTGATTTAACTGAACAGTTGTGTTTACTTTTTTTGTTAAGTTATTAAACTTAAAAATAGCAAGTATAATTAACTTGATCTTTCTAAGTGTAAGCCCTATTTGCACAGGACTAGTATTACCAGATGACCTCATGTGATTCAGATTTCTGTGTTTTGCACAGGATAGCAAAGTCTGTATTCTACTTGAACACACTGACATCAGGCCTGTGTTGGTGTTTTTGCTGTGCTGATCTGCACAGATATGACACTCGCCTGTCCGCCCACCTGCTCTCATCCCGGCTCTCTGACGCTCCGTGTGCCGCCTGTTGCCTGGAAAAGGCGGAGCTGACGGTGGCACGGAGGTCCCAGTGGACCGCCAGTAAACAACCTCATATTTTTAGGCTGATAAAATGTACCCGAATCCACAAATATATCAGATTTAACTACCGACAGTCCGGTAATCCTATGTCACAGTGCCTGCACTCTTTAGTTAACAGGGACACCAGGTGACTTGAAACACCAGAATTGCAAAAGCCTACAAGAGTATTTTCTAATTTTATACAAACGTATAGTACTGAACATTTGTGTTATAAATGATTCTGATACCAGCTAGAAGCAAGGTTATTATAGTTAACAAAAACTAGCAAAATAATGACAGCTAGGATAGAAAAAACTTTTTTTTTAACTGAAATAAAAATAAAAACGAAAAAAAAGAGATAACTACCGTATTTCCTCAAATAGTAGCCGGGGCTTTTATTAATAAAAAATCAGTTTGGGTTGTCGCAATACTAAAATTTTCAACTCAATACCGATACTCAGGAAAATATTCGATACTGGATACCATTTTTTTCCCACAAGGATAAAAACAAAGACCGCAAAATTTAACAGAAATATTTTTATTAACAAGAAAAATGCAACAGGTTAAATAACCAACCACAGGTTAAATATTTACAATAAAAAACAGAAACTGCAACTATGATAACAAGCTTCAGATTCCCGATACTTTTGAAAATGAGTGTCCGGATACAACGTTTTACTTTTGACAACCCTAGTATCTACTAATGCTGCTGTGTCATGACCCTAACGGCATGTAGAAGTTGTGAGGAAAAACTTTTCTCAGAAGTAAAAATTAGTAATATCATACATCTGGGAACTGGAAATAAAAGTCCACTCTGTTACAATTACAATAATAGAAGGGCACCCATGTGGACAGCACACTCACTTCCATTTGTGTTTTATTTGAGAATAGCAAAGATTCCACTAGCACAGGGGTGGGCAATTAATTTTCCCAAGGGGCCACATGACCAATACCATGAAGGTTGCGGGGGCCGGACCAAAACTCTGAACTAAATTCTGCTCAATATTAATTTAATCGCTTTATAAAATACAGTAAATGATCTGGTTTTGAGCTGCTACTGATAAGAATACATGTTATGATAAGACTGTTAATGTGGAGTAAATCAAACATAGCAGTAAAAAGTAGTAAATACTCCAATCACTATATCACTTTAACATTTATTTTAAACACATCTGTAAATGTCCTTTAGTAAGCTTCCTATTTGTGTTTTTGTATTATTTAGCTTGTTTTTCATGTTTGTACATTTTCTAGGTGTTTAACAATGTTGAGGTGCTTTTATTTTGAAAAAGTGCCGTCCAGTGTGAAACGGGTGCTTTCATTTTGAAAGGTAGTGACAGGAAATAACCGGTAGAACGGTTAAATGAAAAAACGAATGGTAAATAATAAGGAGTGCGTAGTAATTCATATAAAGTTGATATAAAGTATGAAAAATGCTTCTATAGTGACTGACAGGACACAAGGTTTGTTAACGTTTATCTTCTTTTGTCATATATATTAGTGGCTATATTTGTTGTCTTAACTATAGTAAAAGTGTTGTTAGCTGGTGCTAATGTTTGCTATTTTTTTCAAAATAAAAGCACTGCGGTTATATTGATTTCTAATTTCTTGGTAACCATGACAGCCAACGGGCCGGATGTGGCCCGCGGGCCGCCCAATGCCCAGGTCTGCTCCAGCACAGAGGCTCTTCTGTTTGCATCACCGCTGCCCGGAGCTGTGGGAGGGGAGGGAGGGAGGGAGGGAGGGGTGACCCAGACATGTCCGGGGATCAGGTGGCCCCGGTGATACCAGACCTGGCCACCTGGCCCCTCCCACATCCTGCCCAGACAATGAGCAGAGCCAGGCAGAACCCTCCTCTGGTTTAATTGGTAGACAATGATTGCATTCTGCTCCCCATCAGGGGGATCGGGGAGTCACACACAGCCTAATTGTCACCTTGCATGGGACAGGCTTAGACAAGCACGGGTCTGGTCTACAATGGCTGTATTAACCTCTGAGCATGCTATCACAAAAGGCCCAAGTTTCACAGCCACAATGCTCTCCCTCTCCAAGAACTGTTGTTTCATTCATTGGGTTTGGAGACATTCAGGTGGACTGTGATAGATCTACCTGGGAAAGCTCCTTATCTAATGACTGAGCTCAGTTGTAAGGGGTGGTGCAGTGCGTGTGGTCCCATTGTTGAGGCGTAACAGTTGATTTAGTGACAGAGTCACAATGGAGCATGTGTGCTCTGTCATTTTCAGACTCCTGCAAGAAAAAAAAAGAAGAAGAAGAATCATCTTCTCTCAGTCTGTCTAAGCCTGAGCGATTATCCTCATTATGGCGTCTAAAAAAGACTTGGAATTAAAAACATCAGGGCCATTAACACGCTTTTATGTCACACTGCAAGTTGTTGTCTAACTTGTCAGGGTAAATTGCTAAAATGCAAGGTCTTAATCACAGGTAGTGGATTCACCGAGGTACTTAGACGATAATTATCCAGAAAATTCACCTCAATTAAATGCAGCGTTCCTGAGTGCTCATTTAAGATAACCGACCCGGGACCATTTGTGTAATTTCAGCACATACTGCTGCTGAAGGTACACAATATCCCCGCAATAAGTCCAGGAATGCATTGCTTTCCTCGCCTCATAAAAAAAAGATACTTGTTTGAGATGTCTAGAATTCATCTCCTGGAGGGAAATGAATTTTCAGCATTCCAGACGAATGCGGCAGCGACATTCCTAGCGGGAAGCTCAGGAATTCCCCCATACCTTATTTTAGGTTATAATGATATGTTAGGCTGGCTGAGCAACATAACCACACAAAGCAGTGGCAAAAACAAGGCCAGCTACCACAACAAGCTTGCATAACTGCAGGAATGTGATTCACTTGCATGTGGTGTAAAACAAAGTTGCAGACACACTCTGGTCCCGACCACACGTCCACAGGGAAGGACACACAACACACAGACACACACAGCAGTCTGGGATTCACAGAGCAGGATAAAAACTTTTGCTGGAAGAATTAACAGATCCGTTTTTTCCAGCCTACTGTATGTGTCTGATTGACTGTAGGAAACCTATTTTGACAACTCCAAACCACCCGGTTTTCATCACAAAGTTACAAATTTCATTGCATCGCACATAGAGATTCTGGTGGCTAATGGTGCGTTCAAGGTCTACACGAATGTCAGAATTTTCAATGTTGTTCCGAGCTCCAAGTTCCGACTTTCAACTTCCGACTTTTGGTGTAAATTAAACACACCATAAGGCATTACGGTAAGAAAGTGTTAGACCTGCCTTTAAAATAAAAGCAAACACATGGAGCTTTTCAAAATAAGAGCACATGGATGTGTTAGCAGAATCCAACACAGAATTTACAAGAAGACCGTCAAAATATGATGCCTTGAATAAAACAGAACCCTTTTTCTCCTTTTATTTACAATAATTCATTAAAATATTTATTTATTTATTCTTCCTGCAGTCCAAACTTTAAATCAAATTGTCCATTCTCCAAGATCATCAACAAAACAAAAACAACAACAACCGTCAATACAGTCACAACACATATGCAATGATTAAGATGGAATAGTGGCATTAGAATGTGCGAGAGGCACCAAATTTAGGCTTTTTAGGGCAAAAATGTTCTTCGGGGAGCATGCAACTAGACCCTCCTACTTTGTTTGGGTCAGTCCCTTCATAGTCTTAAAAAACCCTGACAGTCAAGAAGTTTCCCAGCAGTATGTTCAGGGTGATAAAGGAGGAGAGATGTTTCTGGGTCCTTCATTGAGTCAGCTTCAAGTCAGAAAATTTGTTTGGCTGCACTTGGAATTTCATGTACAAACTTCTTTTTTAATTGAAAAATCTACTAAATCTCCCACTATACGAATACATACTTGCTATGGGCACTGCACTAGTAATGGATTAATTGAACACAAATACCGACAGCAGCACTGTTTGTCTAGGAGCTTATTGATAATGCTGTTCAAACCAGGAATTGGTACCAATTTAGTAGAAGAAAGAAAAAAGAAAGAACAATTTTCCTTTAAGCATGCTTGTCATTATTTGGTGGTCCGATTTAACACAATGACATAACGTGGCACTATATTTTGCAATAAGATGCAACACTGAGGTATGACTGCAAATGATTGGGGTCAGTGCACATAATCCAGAACCACACACACACACACACACACACACACACACATCACTCATAGTATCATCTCCAGCAACTGGGTTGGCCTGTAATCACATTACGATTAGGGCACTCACAGCTCTGCCACATTACTCTGTGAGTGCATAAACACTTGTTAGACAGAGAGGGAAAAAACGGAGAGATTCTAAAAATACAGAGCAGAGAGGCGAGGGACAAGCCGAGGATTAGCACTGCCTCAGCGAATCACACAAACAAAGTCCAACAAGAAGCATGAACGGGAGGTGGAGACAGAGAGAGAGAGAGGGATGGACGGAGAGAACGGAGGGAGGGAAGAGGAAGAGGAGGAACGGTGACGAAAAAAATGCCACTTCCTCAGGAGCTGACCTAGTAAAACATTCATGAGAGATGTCTTTATGTGAAGTGTGCGAGAGGGGGGGGGAGGGTGTGAGGGGAGTTTAAGGCTCGGGAGTCTAAAATAAGACTGTATTTCAGTGTGTGTGTGTGTGTGTGTGTGTGTCATAAAAAAAAAAGAAGTGATTTGAGATTTGAGATGATATGGAGGCACGTTCGGCGCCAGATGCCGCACCGCCGACCTCTCAAAATCAAGAATAGACACAGAGCCGAGAGAGACGCAGAAGAAAGGAGAAACATGAAAAGATGCAAATTCTTTTGAGAGCATCCAGCAAACGGATGAGTCAGCTGTGATTATGACAGATGTGAATGAAACAAAATGACTGCAGAAGACCTAAACGCACACTTTAATGACGACATATTAGAGATAATAGGAACGCACGTAAGTGATTGACACTTCAATTAAAACATTACACACTGCAGTGGGCTTTATAAAGACTTCACTAAGCTCTATTTAAACTTCACAAGGTCTAATTCTACACTGAAATAGTAGTGTGTGTGTGTGTGTGTGTGTGTGTGTGTGTGTGTGCTGATTGGGCAGATGTGACAAACCACTGGATGCAGCTGGTTACAAGAGGCACTAATTAACCGGCTCATCTCACAGCCTACAAGAGGTCAATGCATCATGGCACACACACACACACACACACACACACACACACACACACACACACACCTTGAATAATACACAATATTATATATATTCTACGTTGTTCCGAGCTCCAAGTTCCGACTTTCGGTGTAAATTAAACACACCATAAGACGTTACGGTAAGAACGTGTTAGACCCGCCTTCAAAATAAAAGCAAACACATGTAGCTTTCAAAATAAGAGCACATGGATGTGTTAGCAGAATCCACCACAAAATTTACAAGAAGACTGTCAAAATACGACGCCTTGAATAAAACAGAACTCTTATTCTCCTATTAAAATATATGCAATGATTAAGTTTGAAAAAAAAAAATCATATTCACAGCTAGTCCTAGTCGCCACTGTAAACCAAAATAATGAGGGTCATAACTTTTATCTTATTCTTATTTTATCTGTTTCATAACATCACCATGAAAAAGTAAAGACTAAGGCCAACACGGATGTCAACACACTCAAACTGGTTCGTTTCTGTTTTGTTGGGAAACTTTGTACAACACTGAGGCAACTGTTTCTGTCAAACAGTGCTTCCGGCGGCTAATGGTGCGTTCAAGGTCTACACGAATGTCAGAATTTTCGTCGTTGTTCCCAGCTCCAAGTTCGGGCTTTCAACTTCCGGTGTAAATTAAACCCACCATAAGGCAGTTAAATTACTTAAGGCATAAGTTACAGTAAGAACGTGTTAGACCTGCCTTCAAAATAAAAGCAAACATATGTAGCTTTCAAAATAAAAGCACATGGATGTGTTAGCAGAGTCCACCACAGAATGTACAAGAAGACTGTCAAAATACGATGCCTTGAATGAAACAGAACCCTTATTCTCCTTTACAATAATTCATTAAAATATGCAATGATTAAGATTGAATAGTGGCATTAGAATGTGCGAGAGGCTCCAAATTTAGGCTTTTTAGGGTAAAAATGTTGAAAAATCTACTTAATCTCCCACTATACGAATACATACTTCCTATGGGCACTGCACTAGTAATGGATTAATTGAACACAAATACTTATTGATAATGCTGTTAAAACCAGGAACTGGTACCAAGTTAGTAGTTGTGAAAAAAAAAGGAAAGAAGGATTTTCACATCATCATCATCACACACACACACACACACACAGGCATGTATATCCACAGTCAACCAGTTATTAACACTTCCAGTTCAAACACATGCAAACAACCCACATCATTTGCAACATCACAGCATGAAAACGAGGGATCCAGAATTTCATTACGTGGGGGTTGTTTACAGACGCCTGAAATAGGAAAAATATAAATTAGAGTGTAAATGAGGGCAAAAGAAAAACAGCGAGACATGATTCATGGTAGAAAGCCCTGCTGAGACTATTGTACAGTATCAGTATCAGCCTGGAGCTGAACCACACAAAACTCTTTGATAAAGTGCATAAAAGGAGGCAAAAAGGTCAGGATGGGAATGAAACAGGAGCATGGAAGGGCTAGAAGAGAAAAGAGAGAGTGTAAGATGAGCAATCCTGAGCCACATTAGACGAGCTTAAACACCAAGTTAATGTTAAAGGCCTGAAGAGGAGCCGCTGGGCCGGGCCCTCTCAGGAGGAACACATGTGATGTTGTACATGTACACTACCGGTCAAAAGTTTTAGAACACCGCAATTTTTCCAGTTTTTTATTGAAATTCAAGCAGTTCAAGTCCAATGAACAGCTTGAAAGGGTACAAAGGTAAGTGGTGAACTGCCAGAGGTAAATAAAAAAAGGTAAGCTTAACCAAAACTGAAAAATAATGTACATTTCAGGATTATACAAGTAGGCCTTTTTCAGGGAACAAGAAGTGGGTTAACAACTTAACTCTATGGAGTCTTGGGCTATTTTGTCCATTTTTTAATTATTTTCATGTCTTTGTAAGTCATTTTGTGTCTTTTTATAGTAATTTTGTGTCTATTGGTGTCTTTTTTTTTGTCATTTTGTGTCTTTTTTTAGTCCTTTAGTCCAACATAAAATGTGATTTTGAATCTTTTTTTTACTTCAAAACACTATCATGCTCAATCAAGAATTTTAAATGTTGCAAATGTGCATTAATTTCAGAGTACACTGAGACATTAAACTGCATAATTTTCAATTAAATTCTGGAAAAGTTGGTGTGTTCTAAAACTTTTGACCAGTAGTGTACATCTCAAAAAATTAGAATATTGTTAAAAAGTTCACAATTTTTTTGTCAGTTATTTCAGAAACGTAATCTTGTATGTAATTTAGATTCATTACACATAGAGTGAAATATTTCAAGCCTGTTTTTCTTGTAACTTTGATGATTCTGGCTTAGAGATAATGAAAACACAAAACTCAGTGTCTCAGAATTAGAATATTACATAAGATCAATAAAAAAAAGGGTATTTCAAACACAAATGTCAGGCTTCTGAAAAGTCTGTTCATTTCTGTCCATCAATGAACCTGGTCTCACAGGAATTCGTGAAATAGCCACGGATTCGCTTAACTCAAAATCCGTGGAATAATCACGGAATCACTCAAATTTCCGTGAAACTGACACGGATTTCGCTACAATGCAAGTTAATGACAGTCATATCCCGTGGCTATTCCAACATACAAAGTGATTATGTACATTCACTGAGTGAATATTTAGAAAATAAAACATATATTTCTCGCTAGAAATGTGATCAAAATCCATTTTTATGCAGAAACTAAGTCAAAATATTGATTTTTTCACTAAAAATGAGAGAACTGTCCGCCATGTTTTTTGTTCTGATCGCCGGGACCTTGAAAGTCACGTGACTTGGAACAAACCAATAGGAAAAAATATCCATGGAATAGCTACGGGATATGACTGTCATTAACTTGCATTGTAGCGAAATCCGTGTCAGTTTCACAGAAATTTGAGTGATTCCGTGGCTATTCCACAGATTTTGAGTTAAGCGAATCTGTGGCTATTTCACGGATTCCTGTAAGACCAGGTTGCCATCAATACTTGGTTGGGCTCCTTTTGAATCATGAATTAGTGCATTAATACTTGGTGGCATGGAGGAGATCAGCCTACAGCACCATGTTGCTTTTATAGCAGCCTTCAGCTCATCTGGTGTCTCACCTTCCTCTTGACAACAGCCCATAGAGTCCTATGGGGTTGAGGTCAGCCCAGTTTGCTGGCCAGTCCAGCCCAGTAACACAAAAATACTGACAAAAAATATTGAACTTTTTCATGATATTCTAATTTGTTGAGATGTACCTGTATGTGTGAGAGATGGAGACAATAAATGCATGCAGAAGATAATGATGACAGACATTATTTTTCACTGATTGTCTTCTGTCTGATTTCCCTTATTACCCAACAACAAAAGTTATTTCTGAAAAGAACAAATTACAGCTTCTATTACTGCTGCAACAAATTGTTACTTCAAGAAAACACGGCTGGTGTTATAATATCTATAATTTAAATAATCTAAATCCAACTATAGTGTGGTTAAACCGAGGGAAAGATTGTACCATATAAGAAATAGTCAAGTATTTAGGCCTTTTGGTTAATTAGGGAAAGTTGTTGCCATTTTTAGGAAAGGCACATCCTTATGTTCTGCCTCATAATATAAAGGTTACACTGAAATCACAAATCATGGGGAGATAAATCTTCCAATGTAGATGTAATTCAAAAGTATACTGAGCTGCTATACCAAAAACTGACAAGATCAAAGATTTGGCCTTAAAATGGAAGTGAAGCATGCATTAATTGGCACTTGTATCACTCAAATATACACGAAAAAGCATCTTGCTAATTTAAAAATAAAATAAAAGTAGATAAAACCTGAGAAATTATGTCTGATGAAAAAAACAAAAGAAAAATCATCCCTTTCTTAAAAAAAAAAGACATTCAAAGCTAGTCCTAGTCCTTCACTGTAAACCAAAATAATGAGGGTCATAACTTTTATCTTATTCTTATTTTATCTTATTAAATAACTTGTTTCATAACATCACCATGAAAAAGTAAAGACTAAGGCCAACACGGATGTCAACACACTCAAACTGGTTCCTTACGGTATTGTTGGGAAACTTTGTACAACACTGAGGCAACTGTTTCTGTCAAACAGTGCTTCCGGTGGCTAATGGTGCGTTCAAGGTCTACACAAATGTCAGAATTTTCGATGTTGTTCCGAGCTCCAATTTCGGACTTTCAACTTCCGACTTTCGGTGTAAATTAAACACACCATAAGGCGTTACGGTAAGAACGTGTTAGACCAGCCTTCAAAATAAAAGCAAACATGTAGCTTTCAAAATAAGAGCACATGGATGTGTTAGCAGAGTCCACCACAGAATTTACAAGAAGACTGTCAAAATACGACGCCTTGAATAAAACAGAACCTGTTTTCACCTTTACAACAATTCATTAAGATATGCAATGATTAAGTTTGGAAAAAAAAAATCAGATTCAAAGCTAGTCCTAGTCGCCACTGTCAACCAAAAATAATGAGGGTCATAACTTTTATCTCATTCTTATTTTATCTTATTAAATAACTTGTTTCATAACATCACCATGAAAAAGTAAAGAAAAAAAAGTAAAGGTTTGTTATGGTTTTGTTGGGAAACTTTGTACAACAGTGAGGCAACTGTGTCTGTCAAACAGCTTCTTCCTACATCTTTCATTACCCTATTTTGTCTCTTCTTCTATTCTCTTTTACCTTTTAAAAGCAACAGTCTATCACAGACTTCACACACAAAAATTGGAGATATGAACCCTGAAGTGGGGATACACAAAGAGAATGAAAAATCACCCAACACTTGTACGAAGGAAAATGCATCCTGGACCCTACAGCCTCCTCCGTCTGTGAACAAACCACACCTGCTCTCCACAGAATGTCACTGATTTCTAAAGCCGTGCAGGTCAGACAAATTGCTTGGCATCCTGAGCGGCTCTGTCCCCTGCCGGCTGATTGGTCTTGTGTACTTGTGCGACTCGTTGCTGAAGACTGTGAGGCCAATCTGATGCCAGAACAGCACAGCGGGGGCCGCTGAGAACCTGAGGAGTCTCTGTCTGCCAAGCACTGCTCAACCAGAAAGGCTGATGAAGACACAGTTTACATCAGTGATTCCCCACCAGGGGGACTAGCACCCCGGGGGGTACTTAACTAATCTGAAAAAATAGAAATCAGGATTTGACTTCACCAATATAAACACTATGTAGCAGTTATGTAAGTGAAAACGAGCGAGCTCAGAAGTTTAACCCTTCTAATGCGCAACATGGGTCAAAAATGACCCGCATTCATTCCCCATGTTATTTAATGCTGCTGTGTGTTTCTTTGCTCTATCTTTTTAAATCAATTTATTTTATGATTGAATAGTCCAAGTATTCTTTGAATATCTTTTTTTTTTATTACAACCGATCATTATATCCATTTTTCCTTTCAAACTTCATGAAGAAAATTTGTTTTTGTATTATTACATCAATTTTACACACATGGGTCAAAAATGACTCATTCATCCGAATTTGATTTAAAATTAAATGACCGAATACTATAATAATAGTAATTTGTTTCAAATAGTTACTTTAGCAGTAAGAGGGGCCAAACACTCATATATTTAATATATTTAACATGTTTATGTATAAACTGTTGAAGCAGCTTAAAGTAGGTGGAAAAGGTTAGCTAACAGTACAGATTAACACTTCAAATAAACTAAAAGTGACGGATAATATGCTATATTTGTTAGCTAAAAGTACCGACTAACATTCAAACAGTTAAAATAGTTAGCTAAAAGTACTGGCTAACACTTCAAATAATAAGCTAAAAGTAACTGATAAACTGTTATATTAGTTAGCTGCAAGAACCGACTAACACTTCAAATAAAAGCTAAAAAGTAACGGTTAAATAGTTAGCTAAAAGTACTGGCTATCATATCAAATAATAAGCTAAAAGTAACTGACAATCTGTTATATTAGTTAGCTAAAAGTACCAACTAACACTTCAAATAATAAGCTAAAGTAATGGATAACAGTTAAAATAGTTAGCTAAAGGTACTAATTAACACTTAAATAATAAGCTAAAAGTAACTGATAAAAACTTAAAATAGTTAGCTAAAAGTACTGGCTAACACTTAGCTTGAAACCTTAGTTTTACAGCATGTTTACATTATATAAAGGGGTGTGTGAGTTGCTCTGACAGAGCTGTGGGGTTACTCCAGTCCAAACACTGGTTTACATAACCCGTCAGCACGTTAAAAGATAGATGTGACAAGTCAGCTTTTTACAAAATGCAAGACTGAGGTCAGAATCATCCCAGAAAACTTCATCGTGGAGTACAGGATGAGGATGTTAATGTGAAAAGATTTGACATTTCATCACATTTACAGTCTCTTTATGTGCTCGGAGGCTTTTTTGACTTGTCACGGTGGAAATCATTAGGGAAGTGTTAAATGTTGAGCGGTCGGGAGTGAATGAGCTAGTTTTCTATTGTGTGTGTTCAGACTAGCAGTCATCACCTTCTGCGTAATATACCCACAGCTCCAAGTGAGCCGCTACAGCTGTGACTTGGCTCGCTGCTTGCAGATTTTCCAGCACCAGCCCTGGGTGATAGAGGGTGCACGAACTCCGTAACCCCCACTGCGTCCTTCCCTTTGCAGCTTGTGTGCATATGTAAGTCCGTGTGTGTGTGTGTGTGTGTGTGTGAGGTGCAGCTGTGCGAACAGCTGTATGTAGTAACATGCTTCATCTGTGCACACACCCACAGATGAGCTCAGGCTCTCAGAAGTGTGTTGAACATATGAGAGCCAGCGGCTTTACTACGGCTCTTTAAGGAAACACTATTATACGATTGACTACCAAAATAAAATGCATATGTTTTCTTTTAAATTTAAGATAATGAAATGTCATGATGATTAAGTCAGAAGGGGATTTGCGTGTGTTCCTGCAGTGCGTGCCTTGCATGCATACATTTAAATGTAAATTTACTGTATGTGCATGGATGTGTATGTAATTATGCTGTATTCATTGATGAAAGGAGATGTTCAGGTTTACTAACAATGGGACTTCTTTGGATCAGGATGGATCTTATGGAGCTCAATGCAAAGCCTTTTTTCCCATCATGTAATCCTCTCATTGGGGTTCTATTCATGATTGTGACTGCTGGTGTGAAAGACAAGGACGTCTCAATCTGTGTACCAGCTTTAACCATCATGTGGTCCACATATGCTTGTTATCTAGTCACGGGTTCTTTGCATATGGGTCAAAAATCATAGAGAGTTCACTGCAAAAAAGGTGTGTAAAAACCAGATAAAAACACTAAATCTGAGGGAAATGATCTTGCTGCATGGACAGATAATGTCAAAATCTGGCATAAAATGACCAATACAGACACAAAATGCAAAACAACAGGCATAAAATCACAGAAAATACACAAAATGACAAAAATCTGGTATAAAATGACCAAAACAGACACAAAATTACAAAAAAACCACCAAAAAAAACAGGTATAAAATGACAGAAAAATACACAAAACTACCAAAAATAGGCATAAAATGACCTCCCCACACTGCAAAAAAAGGATATCTAAAAACAAGATAAAAACACTAAATCTGAGGGAAATGATCTTGCTACATGGACAGATAATTTAACTTGGAAAGATTTCTTAAATTAAAAATTGTTAAATCTTGAAATAAGCATGTTGAACGCTTCAAATAAGAAATTAACTCTTAAAACAAGATAAATTAAGTAACACTTCTAAATCTAAAGGTTTTTTTTAATCTTGGTAAGAAACAAATAATTTGCAGTACACTCTGCTCGGGCCAGTTCATCGAATCTGAATCTCATCTCATCTCATTCCCACAGATTTAGTGTTTTTTCTTGTTTTAAACGCGCCTTTTTTGCAGATTCCCTGGAACTTATTGTATAGGGAAATAATTGTTAGCAGCAGGTGAACTTTTAAGCATCAAGCTTGCTGTAAAAACCACAAGCCATCAAAAACACAGCTCCGTTTCCTCATGCACTTTACATAAATGTACGTAAATCAATAATAAAAGCATCAATCTTTCATCATCAGATCAATAATGAAGAGCACAGAGAGGCTCTCTCCAGAGGACATTACATGGCTTCAGCCTCATCTACAGAGCGAGGATCCATGAAGGAATGTCAGTCATAAACCAACTGGGGCACAGCAGATATGATGAGGCCCTCGAATGGACTTGTGGTTAAGAAACAGCCTGCAGATGATAAAAACGAAGCAGCCTCTTGGGTGTTGCAGCAAAGAGGCTTCACAGCCAACCCTACTGGCTTTACTGGCGCTAAGAGCCCAAGCTTGTCAAAACTGATCTGGTTCATGCAGATGAGAATGTCTCCCGATTCCCCACGGTGCTAAAGGACGGGCATGTGTGCCCTATATATGTTCCAGCACATGTGTTTACATGCAATGAACCGTTTGCATTGATATAACAGCTCGCAGTACACAACAAACAGGGGCGATCAAAGTCATCTCTGCTATTCTTATGATGCATAAACCATTCTGAACCATGAGATTATCAAGAAAATCAAAGTGAAGGGGGTGGAAACAGGCTTGTCAAGCAGTGTGTGATGGAGAAATTAATTCTTTCTTTGCATATCTGAGGCTTACACCTCCTCCTTCAACCCCTCCACCCTCCATCTGACAAATCCAATTAGCATGACATGGACATTGTGGTTCTGTATATGCACCACAACCAGGATCTTGGCAGGAGATCAAATGATTAAAAGTAATGGATAAACAGTTTAATCAGTTAGCTAAAGTGGATAAACTGTTGTAACTATTAGTAAGAAACTAAAGTAAGCTATTGCATTTGGCTGCTGCAAAGGTTAGCTGAATGTACTGACTGAACAGTTTAAATGATGAGCTTAAAGTAATGGATAAAAGTTTGAATTAGTTAACTAAAAGTAACACTTTGAATTATTAGCTAAAAGTACTGACGAAGACTTCAAATACATGATTAAAATTAATGAATAAACTGTTGAAACAAGCTAAAAGTAGGTGGAAAAAGTTAGCTAAAAGAACAGATTAACACTTCAAATAAGCTAAAAGTAACGGATAAACGGTTAAAATAGTTAGCTAAAAGTACTGGCTAACACTTCAAATAATAAGCTAAAAGTAACGGATAACCGGTTAAAATAGTTAGCTAAAAGTACTGGCTAACACTTCAAATAATAGGCTAAAAGTAACTGATAAACGGTTAAAATAGTTAGCTAAAGGCTAACACTTCAAATAATAAGCTAAAAGTAACTGATAAACGGTTAAAATAGTTAGCTAAAGGCTAACACTTCAAATAATTAGCTAAAAGTAACTGATAGACGGTTAAAATAGTTAGCTAAGGGTTCTCATTAATACTTCAAATAATAGGCTAAAAGTAACGGATAAACTGTTATATTTGTTAGCTAAAAGTACTGGCTAACACTTCAAATAATTAGCTAAAAGTAACTGATAAACGTTTAAAATAGTTAGCTAAGGGTTCTCATTTCCACTTCAAATAATAGGCTAAAAGTAACGGATAAACTGTTATATTTGTTAGCTAAACGTACCAACTAACACTAACATATCTGAGGCTTACACCTCCTCCTTCAATCCCTCCACCCTCCATCTGACAAATCCAATTAGCATGACATGGACATTGTGGTTCTGTGTATGCACCACAACCAGGATCTTGGCAGGGGATTGGTTGGACTGGGGCACTGGGGACTGGAGCCAGACAGACAGGGAGGCCTGGCGATGGAGGGTCTCTGCTCAGCCTGTAACCTGGCTCCAGTTGGAAGACCCAGTTTCTTGACAGGTTGGCAGTACGAGCTGCTCCCCTACCCTCTGGTTCTCTATCCCTGCCTCTCATCTGTCTTCCAACACCAACCTTCTCTCTTTTCACATGCCACTTCATTCCTCTCCATCCTCGGCAGCCTTCAACCCTTTTACTCCCCATCTTCTATCTATTTGTATTCATGTTTGTTGGCTAAAGAAAAGACTTTTTCATGGTTTAACTGCTGTGATTCATCTACTTTTTACTTCTAAGTCAAGACTTTCTCATGAGTGTGCACTGCAAAAAAGGGGTGTCTAAAAACAAGATAAAAACACTAAATCTGAGGGAAATTATCTCGCTGCATGGAAAGATAATTTCACTTGACAAGATTTCTTAAATTAAGATTGTTAAATGTAAATTAACTCTTAAAACAAGATAAATTATGTAACACTTCTAAATCTAAAAAGACACAAAAAAGACAGAAAAAGACATAAAATAACCAAAAAAGAAACAAAAGATGTAATATCACAAAAAAGACATAAATAGATGAAAAAAACACAAAAAAAGACACAAAAGACGTAAAATTACCACAAAAAAAAGACACAAAAGACGTAAAATTACCACAAAAAAAAGACACAAAAAGACATAAAAACACAGAAAAAAGACACAAATTGTTTACAGTGCACTCTGTTCAGGCCAGTTCATCGCTGCTTGCAGCTTTAAGTGAAATTATCTGTCCATGCAACAAGATAATTTCCCTCAGATTTAGTGTTTTTATCTTGTTTTTAGACACACCTTTTTTGCAGTGTAGATCATAGACTGTAAAAAAGAAGTATATATCACCCAATGGTTTGCAGACTGGTTTTGATGCCTTGAGTTTGACTTTTTGGCCGTCGCCATCTTGTTTTTTTTGGAGCCAGAAGTGACCATATTTGGACAAGAGGTTATTAGCTATCACTAGCACTAACTAGCTAGCTAGGTAAACAAGATGCATCTGTGCTTCCAAATAAACAGCCCACTCCTTGGAGGGTCTTTTAGTACAACTAAATGCTGAACAAGACAATTTTATGTGGCCAAAATGTTACTTTAATGAAGTTAAAACACACTGTAAAACGGTCAACATTCCAAAATAAAAGCCCACCATGGTAGCTATGCCCTAAAGCCTTCCCTGATTTATTGTCTATTTTACTCTAAATGGGACTGTTATTTACAAAATGAATACAACACTGTAATTAAGAAGACTTTAAACTACTGATTGAGACCATAAACTAATTAGAAAAATGTTTACCGAGGTAATAAATCAAGTGGGAAGTAGGATCATTTTTTCATAGACTAATTTTGACTTATGTTGGCCAATAGAAAGAATGCAGGTTTAAGAGATTAATTTTTCAGGCCCTGAGGTTGCCGCTTGCTTTTCAGGCCCCGAGGTTGCCGCTTGCTGAGGTTGCCGCTTGCAGTTTTGCATCAATTTACCATACTTGCAATATGCACATCTGAAGAGCTATGTTTGTACATTTGTTTGTCAAATTTAAATTCTTGGGAGGATCACAAGCATTTGGCTGGCACAAAAAAATCTGAGGAGATCCTTTCTTGTGGAGGGAAAACAAGCCGTCGTGACCTAAAACACTTAACCAAATTGCAGTTTGAAAAACTAAACGAGCATCTTTCTACCCCGTTGTGGGCACCCGCTTTAAATCACCAAACACAATCATAGAGTTTGTCAGACAGATAAAACGGCGCTGCAAACTTTTTTCCCAGAGCTGTGCGGAGAAAACATCGTGTGGAGGTGTCTGGCAAGCTGTCAGCTTGTGCAGTCTCCTGGCCCATGCCAGTGTACAGATTTGCATTCGGCTCAAAGGAGGCCTGAAAACATCAAAGCCTCTTTGAAGCACCACTTGATGCTGCACAATAGGACAGGTGAAGGAAAAAACAATGCAACACAGCAATGCTCTGAACTACTGTACCCAGAATGCACCACAGAGCCTTAAAATAAAAGTGGGACACATCAATGCCATGATAGAAACAACAAAACTTTATGATGTGTGTTAACGAAAGTAGAACAAAGGTTATCTTTCTACGTTCTCATACAACTCTGATATTTTTGTATTTCCGCTCTGAGGACTTTTGTATAATATCTGTAAACACTGGAGACGGATGATTGTGACAGTCAAAGCGAGGAGCTTGAATAAAATATGACAGGCTAAATAAAGAGCTGCGGGAATCTGTAGCGTATAATTCAGAACTTGACATGTAATTACTGTCAAAAGACTTCCTGACAGCAACTGAGAAGGTCTGTTTTACTTATATCTACTGTAGGAAATGAGCATTTTCTTTTTTTTCTTTTTTATTAGAGAGAGTGTTATATATCCAACCCTGCTTCTACGTTATCATAGAAGTTTTAAAATGAAACAATTCAATCGTTTACTTTTAGATTCTCATAACTCTGAACCTGAGGCTTCAATCTTTCATTAATCTAGCGGAAATTGAAAAATGTGGCAACAGCGTACTATTCTAGTACTCAGATATAAAAGTTAAATTCACAGTCAAACAATAGATATTCTCATGCATATTACTCATAAGATGCATCTGTGCTTCCAAATAAACAGCCCACTCCTTGGAGTGTCCTTTAGTACAACTAAATGCTGAACAAGACAATTTTATGTGGCCAAAATGTTACTTTCATGAAGTCAAAACACACTGTAAAACGGTCAATATTCCAAAATAAAAGCCCACCATGGTAGCTATGCCCTAAAGCATGGGTCTCAAACTTGTGTGCGGGCCAATTGTGGCCATCGTGACGATATTTTGTGGCCCCCACCTTGATATGAAAGTTTAATGTGAGTTTTATATGAATGGTACTTTACTGTGTTGTGTGTGGAAGGTGCCTTTAATTACTTTTTTAAATAATTTTGAGTCTTTTTAAAAAAAATTGGTGTCTTTTTTGGTAATTTTGTGTCTTTTTACTAATTTTGTGTCTTTTTTTGGGGTAATTTTGTGCCTTTTTTAAATAATTTTCTCTCTTTTTTGGTAATTCTGTGTCTTTTTTTGGTCATTTTGTGTCTTTTTTTGTCATTTTGTGTCTTTTTTAAGTAATTTAGTGTTTTTTTCAGTCATTTTGTGTCTTTTTTTGGTCATTTTGTGTCTTTTTTTTGTCATTTTGTGTCTTTTTTAAGTAATTTAGTGTTTTTTCAGTCATTTGTGTCTTTTTTTTAGTAATTTTGTGCCTTTTTATGGTCTTTTTGGGACTGTAATAAAAAAACAAAACACACAATTTTTATCAGAGAGACTGTTATATATCCAACCCTGCTTCTAAGTTACCATAGAAGTTTTAAAATGAAACTGAGAGCACGTACATCTCAATCGTTTACTTTAAGATTCTCATAACTCTGAACCTGAGGCTTCAATCTTTCATTCATGTATGTTTCATATGACATATGACATATGACACATGACATAACATCTCCTCCCTCTTTGACCCATCCTTCTATCTATCACACAGGACTCGTGCATGATGAGCCCATATTGTCCACGTTGCCTAGAAGCAGCCCCTGAATGCATCGTCCAGTCAAATATCTATTCAACACACACACACACACACACACACACACACACACACACACACACACACACACACACACACACACACACACACACACACACACACACACACAACACAGACACACACACACACACACACACACACAAACACAGACACACACACACACACACACACACACACACACAGACATACACACAAACACACACACACACACAGACACAGACACAGACACACACACACAGACACACACACACACACACACACACACACACACACAGACACACACACAAACACACACACACACACAGACACACACACACACACACACACACACACACACACACACACACACACACAAACACACACACACAGACACACACACACACACACACACACACACACAAACACAGACACACACACACACACACACACACACACACACACACACAGACACACACACACACACACACACACACACACACACACACACACACACGGGGTAACTCGGTTCTTGTCAGATATGACTCTGCTATTGATGCCTGCTGGCTGCTGTTGTTGACTTCAAAGGTTTGCGTGTATGAAAGCTACAATAGATGTGCAGATTGTCATTGTTTGGACCGTATTCTCTGCGGGTAATTCTGTAAACAATGCCTCATGTTCTTTATCATTCAACAGCTGATTGACCTTGAAATGAAATGCCAAGTTAGGACGCTAAAAATGACTCAAACGCAACTCCAAACTTTCACTGCTGCCGTGTTTGTGTCTATCAAGGTTATAATAGTTTGGGATTTTTCATTAGTTTTAGTTTTAATTACGTTGTGATTTTTTTTTTCTTTCAAATCCAGTTAGTTTTAATGAGTTTTTAGAGTGAGTTTGCTAGTTTTAATTGGTTTTTAGTTTTGGGAAAATGCTTGGTTTTAGTTTAGTTTTTATTAGTTTTAGTTTTTTTTTTGTAATGGGGTATTTGTTGGGTGCCAGATTAAAAAAAGTCCCAATAAATGTTTCCTTTATTTCCTTTGTCTGATCCATCTCAGCCCCAATAAGTTTATTAAGTCATAAAACCAGATAGATGAAATGGATTTCATATCAACCAAAAAGGTTTACGTGTGAAAAAAGTTCCTATGTTAAAGAATCTGTGTTTTTCACCACGCTGGTAGCACAACTCTATGTTTGGCACTATGAATCAGCCAGCAGCAGTGGCGTAACTACTCCAATTTTTTACTAAATAAAATTAGGGATTTTGTGATGCCACATTGAAATACTTTGCGTTAGTCCTGCATTATTATTGTTTTTTTAAACTTTGCTACAAAAGTATGTGCATCAAAATAAAAAGTATCCAAACTAAAATAATGATTTACAGTAAAGCACTGTCAAATTACATCAGAAATAGGGCATAGAATTAAAAATCGTATATCACAGTCGTAGACACTTTTCAAATTACCGTAAATCAAAGAATAGCACAAAACTTTTACTTTTTTCTGTCATAAACTGTAGGAAACATTTTGATGTAAAGTTAATGGAGAAATACCTTGATGTGTGAACGAATGACACAATTACCCTAAAAATAACGGGATTATTCAGTCTAAATTACAGTTTTTGCTGATATTTACATTCAAATTTAGAAAAGAAAACTCTCTCACTGCCAGTATTTAACCGTAAATTAAGCAGATTATTTTTTACAGTGGAGCAAAATTTCCCATTTCTGATCTCTCACTTATTGTAGTTATGTGTTTGTTCTCCATTTCCTCAATGCATCACTATATTCACTTTGTTTGTTCACACATGTAGAGGAATCCCACCACTTTTGCTCTGAAATATTGTTATACAAGAATCTGTTTGATATGTTGGAGACCTAAGAGAATATGAAACAGATTGTACTATCTCTGGTCGGGGTATCAAAACACTTTCACTGCCTTCCCACTAGCCTTTGACAGTGAAAAGCTATTCAGAAGCAACATTTCATCATTTTCAATCTGATGTTGAACCCACAGGCCAGGAAAAGCCAGCTCTTAAAAAACAAGAAAAAAACTTTAGGTTTATTTTGCTTAAAAATAGCAAAATTATCTGCCAATGAAACAAGAAAATTTGTCTTGTCACGACTTTCCAAAACAAGTAAAAATATCTAATCTCAATGAACCCACAAATACCTTAGAATTAATGTATTCTAACTAATATCAAGTGCATTTTTCTTGATTCTAATGAAATACATGTGACCTATTTTCTCAATATATTGAAAAATATTCTTGAATTAATAATAAGTAAATGCTAGAGCCATCATCTTGACATATTATTTCTTGGAACCAGCAAAGTCAGATCAAAAACTAGTGTACTTTTACACAGCTACATACAGCTACAAATATTTCCATCTGGCTGCCTGTTTTAAGTATGTAAAGAGGTAAAATTATATCAAAGTTATTATTTTTTAGTTATGCTTGAAATAAGAAATTATTACTTTGAAATAGCAGTTTTATACTTGTAGTGTTGATGAAACAGCTTTGCAACTGTATCTGTATCTAATTTGCATAATTATGGACCAAAACAAGTGAAACGGTCGAACATTTTGTGTCTTTTTTGGTCATTTTGTGCCTTTTTTAGTTATTTTGTGTCTTTTTTTGGTCTTTTGTGTCTTTTTTTTAATCATTTTGTATCTTGTAAGTCTTGTAAGTGTTGATGAAACAGCTTTGTAACTTTTGATATTCTCTTCTTGACTTATCAGACAAAAAATAAGCATATATCCCCTTCATCAAAGATATTTCATCTGACTTAGATTCTAGTTTTTGCAGTGTAATGTGTCTTCGGCTGGGACTGTAATGGGCTTGAAATAAACAATAATCACAAACTATACCTGTGTGGGTTTCACAAGCGAGCTTTCACAAGTATCAATCAGCATTTCAGCAAGAAGAAACACACACAAACACCCTCTCTGCGTGTCTCTCTCCTCCTGAATCTAATACTTTCCACCGAGGCACTCATGTAGAAACCCATTCTGCATTTCATAGCAATCAAACCAGGCTCCTGAGCAATTACTTCTGATCGCAGCCCAGTTGGCCTGGACACTGTTTATCTGCGTCAGCATGGGAATTCATCGGGCAAAACTCAGACAGCTGAGAAGGAGGTTATTTCTTTTTTTTTTTCATGTGCCACGCGCCTTTGCTAGCATGTATGCCTCCCCAAAGACGTCTTGACGATGGCTCAGTGCTCATTTTAATTAACACATAAGCCTGTTGATGTTAATTAAAAAGCAGACAGAAAAAGATCACACGGAGGGGAGAGCTGTGTATCCAAACGCACCGAGAGATGCAGCGGGAGCGCTTGGCTCATATTCAGATGAGATTTCCTGTAGTCCTCTCGAAACATATGCATTACAAGTGGGCGCATCAAACCCAGGGAATCAAACAGATTTCTGATGTTAGTTATTTTAGGGGAGGATGTGCTTTGCTGGAATCTGAGGAATATGTTTAAATCAGAGAAAGTGCTATAAGACGGGCTCTCTAACAATGATAACATCTGCCCAGACCGAGGTTATTATAGTTAACGGAAACTACACTGTTAAAAAAAAATCTGTTTAATTTACGGTAAAATACCGGCAGCTTTGGTTGCCAGAACTTCACTGTAAAAAATACAGTGAGCGTATGTAAATGTAAATATCAGCAAAAACTGTAATTTATACTGAATAATCCCATTACTTTTAGGATCATTGTGCCATCATGGTATTTCTCCATTCATTTTGCATCAAAATTTTACATTTTTACACTAAAACTGTGTGTTTTCTGCAGTTTATGGCAGTTGAATTTAAAGTTTTATGATATTCTTTGATTTACAGTAATTAAAAGTATTCACTACGGTGATGTACAATGTTTAATTTGACAACCTATTTCTGATGCAATTTGACAGTGTTTTACTGTAATTTCTACAAAGGTTTTTTACAGTGTAACGAAATAACGAAAACTAGAATTGAAAAAACATTTTCGTTAACTGAAATAAAAATAAAAACGGGAGTTTTTTAAAAAACGATAACTAACTGAAACTGTATTGTGTGGTTACAAAACTAACTAAAACTAACTAAAATTATAGTGAAAATGTCCTTCGTTTTCGTCTTTGACAACTTTTTTCATACGTAAACCTTTTTGGTTGATATGAAATCTATTTCATCTATCTGGTTTTATGACTTAATAAACTTACTGGGGCTGAGATGGATCAGACAAAGGAAATAAAGGAAACATTTATTGTGACTTATTGAATCTGGCACCCAACAAATACCCCATTACAAAAAAACTAAAACTAACACTAAAATTACAATGTAATCAAAACTAGCAAACCCACTCTAAAAACTAATTCAAACTGACTGAATTTGAAAACAAAAATTGACAACGAAATTAAAACTAAAACTAATGAAAAATCCCAAACTATTATAACCTTGGCCCAGACCAGAGGTCTCAAACTCAAACCTTTCCGGTGATGTATTTGATTTAGCTCAATGACAAAGTTTAATTGTTTTCACATCTTGCACTCAGAGCTCAAAGTCCTGTCTGAACCTTAGCACATGTCCAAAATTTGAAAACAATAAAACTTTGTCATAGAGCTAAACCCAATACACCACCAGAAAGGTCTTGGCCTGGAGAGTAAAATATATCAATTTGAAGGTTCTATAATATTCTTGCTTTGAGATATTGACCCTTGAACCTTAACCTTGGGGCATATTTGAAGGCTAATAATAAGGGGTGGGGTTGGGGGGGCTTTAGGATATGCTGAAAAAAATAAAAAATCCCCCATTAAACAAGACAAAATTTAAAGTCTGATGCCAAAAATGTGATTGATATCCCCTCAAACCCCTGGAAAGCCACTAATTAAGTATTTCCAACTTCCAATCTTAGGGGAAACCCTGTTTTATTAAAAAAACTACAACTCCCTAGACCTCTCTTCAGTACTTATGTCGACATCAGCACCGTAGTTGTAGTTCTTCCGTATTAGGGTTGTGAAAACCTATTTCTACCCAATATATCGAATATCACACACTGTCTAATAAATAATTCTACTGCATGTATATTATCTATGCTAAAAAAAACCAACAATGTTTGTTTAATGAAGATATTTTAACTAAAACAGGAGAGCAGCGCAGACTGCTCGGCTCACGAAATGGAATGGAGCCCGAGGCATTTACAGTGAAGCGTGATTCAATGAGATCGCACCACACATCCGGTAGATTACAAAATAAAACAGCTGACAAATCTGATCGTAAGTCGTCACTTTATCAACATTAGTGTCTCCCGCTGCAACAGAATAATGTGTTGATCAGCAAATCAACCTCAGACACAAGGCATGTAATGGGCGGCGGAGGTTTGATCCGTTAAATACACAGAGGATCAGGGAGATTTCAAAATAAAACACAGCGGATCGTCTTTTTCTGGCGAGATCTTCGCCACAAAGTGATTATGTACATTCACTGAGTGAATATTTAGAAAATAAAACATATATTTCTCGCTAGAAATGTGATCAAAATCCATTTTTATGCAGAAACTAAGTCAAAATATTGATATTTTCCCCTAAAAATGAGAGAACTGTCCGCCATGTTTTTTGTTCTGACCGTCAGAACCTTGAAAGTCACGTGACTTGGAACAAACCAATAGGAAAAAATATCCATGGAATAGCCACGGGATATGACTGTCATTAACTTGCATTGTAGCGAAATCCATGTCAGTTTCACAGAAATTTGAGTGATTCCGTGGCTATTTCACGGATTCCTGTGAGACCATGTTGCCCGGACGATGTGGTGTATCTTTTGCTACTTACTTCATTGGCTTGAACAGAGCTTGTCCATAGTTCTGGAAAGTCATGATCAACTTCAGCTGGGTGCCTCCGGATTTCATGGCTGAGAGAGAAACAATCGAGACGTTAGATGAGTATTTGAAGCACAAACACACACGCGTGTAAACACAAACACACAGAAATATACCCGCGCATATGCACAGCTGTTTCATTATTTGCCAATTTGGAGGACGCAATTTTGCATGACTGCATAACAGAGCTATCACATCTGCTGACCGATTTGCCAGACTCTGTACAATCAAAGTGCAATTGTGGCACTTAGGAGCTGGAGTGACTGAGAGATGGAAGTGGTGCCAAAAGCATCTGCTGACAACTCCGACTAGTTCTGGGTTTGATGGAGGGATGGAGCTGGAAACGGACCGTTTGTGTGGGTGTTGTTGCAGCATGCATGTGTCTGAGGAACAAACTGAAATACCTCAGCACATCCCCGCTGTGTGCTGGGTGAAGTGTCGGGACTAAAATACACTCTAAGACTTTGCTGTAAATTTACAGTCAAATTCTAACAGTAACTTGCTGTATTATGATTGTACAGTATATTGCTGTAAAAACAATGCATTGTGGGTGTTATCATGATTGCTCAGGCATTCAACGATCAAAATTATATATTTTTTTTCAGGAATTAACTTTTTTCAGCTGAGCATGTCGGGAAAATAAAGCCGTTATTTTCGAAAAGAAGAAAAGATTTATTTTATTTCTTTTTTGTCTGGGCTGAAATAATCACAATGTGTTTTTTTTTTCCCAGTAATCCTAATATAGAGTTTAAATGGATTAGTTATAATTTAGATTTAAACATTTAAACGTCACGCTATTTTTTTTTCTTCGTTACGAGACAGTTTGTCAGTAAACAGACCTGTATTTCTATAATACAGTAGAGACTGTAAATTTTACAGTAAATTACTGGCGAAACTACTGCCAGTAATTTACTGTAATTTTACAGTAAAAAGTTTTACAGTGTAGTTAAGTTCTGTTCATGTTTAGCAGAAAAAAAGTTCAGCATTGAGAATTATGAGATGTAATATCTGTAAATACTCTGGGCAGCTTTTCAATCAGTCAATCAGACTTTATTTGTAGAGAACTTTTCATACAAGGGAGATGCAACACAAAGCGCTGTACATAAAAAAAAGGAGATAATAATAATAATAATAATTAAAAAAAAATAACGAAACAGGCAAACACCCTCCACCCCACCCACCTTCATCCCACCCATCCTATTAAAAACAAAGCACAAACTGAGGAAGCTTCATCTCAACACTGGAGGCAGGTTAGAAATTAATTAGATAAAAAATAAAGTAAGATAAGATAAGATAAAATAAAATAAAGAATATATATATATATATATATATATAAAATAAATAAATTAAAAAGTAAAAGTCAATAATAACAATAGAAAGTTAAAAAAAAAAAAGATAAAACAATAAATTAATAATTAAGAAATAGAGCATGATATATATAGACTAATATATAGTAGCAAATAAATAAATAAAAGACAAGATGGTATAACACTAAGATGCATGAGCAGAAAAATCTCTAAAAATGGCCAAATTAAAAAGATTTTAGAAGTCTTAAGTTTGCTCTTAAAAATAATAATTTTATAACATTAATTGTAATAACTTTTATTGAAACGGACATAAAATGCAAGTTAACATAAGTTATGAAATAAACATATTTTCCTAGAAAGAAAATGATGCTGGTTGTGTTGTTCTGCTGGTTGCTTAGAGCATATGCTGCAAGAAAAATGTCCGTATGAATGGACAATATCGATTTATCTTATCTAATCTTAAACTATTTCATTGGATCCATTAAAAAAAGACCCTATCTGTAATGAAATGGTATGAAGAATCTTCAGAGTACTGCCCATGAATAGACTCAATGCCAAAATAAAAAGAAATATGTGCAGCCAGAAATCACTCGCAGAAGGATTTAACTGATTTTATTCTAGGAGGTAGAGGCACAATGGACAGGAAATCTCCTGAGGAATCTCTGCAATTCTGTTCTACATCACTGCAGGCCTCTTCATTTTTAATTTAATTTATTTATTCCTCTCTTATATTCATGTGGGGTTTTTTCTTTCTTTTTAAAAATATTATTATAATTTAGAAATACTTATTTGTTTGTTATTTTATCAAGACCGAGCTAGTGACAAATTGATCATGTTACAATTAATATGAGAAAAATATAAAAAATGTCATTATCAAAAAAAGCACAAACTTTAACTTTATTTCTATTGCGTCTTTCGTGCAAAATTGCAATCTAAGTTTCTTAGCATTACATGAAAATACAGCAAAACTATAAAAATAAACGTGATATAGGAAATGATAACATAGGAAAGATTAGGATATATTTCAAAATAATTCAAATAAAATGGATAAAGAGAATACTAAGCTAAAAAAAAACTAAGTCTTAACTAAGGTTTCTTTTTTGTCGATTATGATGCCCTCAGCTCTTCTGGCAGGCTTTTCCGTTTATTTTATGATTGAATAATCCAAATATTCTTTGAATATCTTTTTTTTTTTATTACAACCGATCATTATATCCATTTTTCCTTTCATACTTTAAGAAGAAAAATTGTTCATCATTCATCCAAATTTGATTTAAAATTAAACAACCTAATACTATTATAATACTAATTTGTTTCAAATAGTTACTTTAGCAGTAAGAGGGGCCAAACACTCAATTATTTAATATATTTATGTTTATTTATGTTTCTGTATCATTTTTTTCTTTACACTTTACAGTGTATCTGGAAGGTTTACACAGCGCTTCACTTTTTCCACATTTGTTTATGTTACAGCCTTACTTAAAATTATACACACAATACCCCATAAATTTTGAAGCGTAGTGATAAAAAAAGAGTTTTTATTCAAAAAGTAAGACATAAAAACAAAAAATTAGCCTTGATGATCAAAAACAAGTTGATTGAGGAAAACCTGGAATACTGAATGATGCAATTCATTTATTAAAAAAGATATAGAAAATAAAATCTCAGTCGGGTCACTTTAGACCATGTTGTGCATCAAAGGGTTAAAAAAGCATCTTAACCCTATAAAGCCAAGTGTATCATGTTTGATACATACGTTTTTGAGACCTCTACATCATCAGTGTGATATTTTTTTCCTGAAAAACCTGATGAATACATGAATTGATGATTAAAAAAACTGAGCAACAAATTTCACAAAAATACCAGATGTAACAAAAATGATTTGCTGGTTCCACTGGTGGATCAGTCATTGCTGCGTGAAAACTTCATATCAGCAGATGTATGATGTTGTTTTATATGGAAAAAAATATTTTGTATGTTTGAGGAAAATGTTAAAAGGAAAGTCAAAGTTTTATTTGGTTAAAAATATTAGGTTTTATGTGATTATGTGAGTTCAAGAAAAGCAAATTGTGAGCAACAAATTGCACAAAAAGACTGATCCAAATTAAATTCATATATGAAAATTGATATTGAATTAAAAAAAATGTAAGCCAGTTCAACAAACACTCCAGTTTTCAAAATTTGAATATTCTGGCAATTATTTCACGGTTCAGGCTTTATAGGGTTAAAATCTATTCAAAAACGGACCAATCAAAGGACTTTACGGCAGGTGAGATGTGTCTTGATGCTGCATTCTGAATGATCTGCAGCTTATTTATAGTTTTTTCTTCAGGTAGACCAGAAAGAAGAGCATTGCAATAATCAAACCTGCTAGTGGAAAAACATGCCAAAGTCTCCCTGTGTCTGCCTGGAAGAGAAACAGCTGCACTTTCACAATATCTCCAAGGTGATAAAAGGCAGCTTTAGTGAGATATTCAATATTCAAATCAGCCTCCAGAAGCATGCCAAGACTTTCTTGCTGGGGGCTCGGTGTGTTTCTGCCAAGGATTTTAAACCATTGCACAGTATCTCTTTCTGGACCTTTGCTCCGATAATTAAAACCTCGGTTCTATCTTTGTCTATCAGTTGCAGAACAACATGTGACGCTTTGAGGAAAAGACAAAAAAAAAAGAAAAACACAGTGAGAGAATTCTGCTGCCTTTTAGTCCACCAGAACTACAATTCAGCAGCATATAATTATAGTGCAATTACTATTTGAAATAGGGCTTATATGATGATTTACAGCCTCAAAATGATGTATACTGACACTGATATATAGACGTTTTATATCCATCGTATATTATTTCTATTGCAATGTAAAAAAAAACAGCTTCTGAACTGCATTAGGTGGATATTTATGTCTTTTGGACAGCACTTTATGTTCTGATCCATGCATGTAGGAGGCAAGCTGCAGCAGACCTTAGGGGGCCTGTTCTCCTAACATAAAGCATACAAAAATAGGCTTTATGCTGTTATTATATCATATAGGCTATTTGTTTACTGTATTATCAGAAAACCTGCTATATCATGATATACAGTCATGGAAATTTTTTTAGACCACCCTCGTTTTCTTCTATTTCTTGTCCATTTTAATGCCTCGTACAACTAAAAGTACATTTGTTTGGATAAATATAATGATAACAAAACTAGCTGATATGAGTTTAATTTAAGAGCTGATATCTAGACATTTAACATGTTTTTTTTTTAAATAATGATTTTGGTTATTATCAAGAAATCCATGGATAATGTCTCAATATCATCTCTTAAATTAAAAGCCAAATGATCAAGAAAAGATATAAAATGACCAGAAAGGACCAAAATAAGACACAAGACAACCAAAATAAGATGTAAAATGACCAGAAAAAATACACAAAATTGCCCAAAAAAGAAGTGAAATTACCAAAAAGATGAAAAAAGCTATAAAATGAACAAAAAAAAAATATTAGACCATTGTTTTCTTCAATTTCTTGTTCATTTTAATGGTACAACTAAAGGTACATTTGTTTGGACAAATATAATGATAACAACACAAACAGCTGATAAGAGTTTAATATAAGAGAATATATCTAGTATTTTCCATGGTTTTCTTGATAATGATTCACTATAAATATGAATCATGTTAAATGTCAGCTCTAAAATTAAACTTTTATCAGCTATTTGTGTTGTTATCATTATATTTGTCCAAACAAATGAACATTTAGTGGTACCAGGCATTAAAAATGAACAAGAAATTGAAGAAAAAGGGTGGTCTAATATTTTTTTCATGACTGTATATTGTGATGGAAATATGAAATTACTTATATAGGGATTGAAGATTTTTGGCCCACCTCTATTCTGAAAATCTTCTTGTATCAAAGCTTGTAGGAATCCTACTTTTTCTGAATCAAATAAAAAATGAACTGCATGTCTCCATCCATGTGTGTATATGTGCACATAACAGGCCTGATTCTGACCAGATGTTCCTGAACACACCGTCAGGACTTTGTTTCTGCACGTCAGACTCTCCCATGTGCGCACATGGCACTGGGGACACTTTCAGCCACAAACATCAGCGGTAAAACAGAGGATTAATGTTCGTTAGTTAGACCAGTAGTTCTCAACCTTTTTGAGTCGACACCCCCAATTTAACATGCATGTTGTCCGCGACCCCCACTCACTGAACACAATCTCACACGCACAGTTCAGATCACCCAAAAAAGAAACAAAATGACCACAAAAAGACACAAAAGGACAAAAAAAAGACACAAAATGACAAAAAAAAGACACAAAATGACAAAAAAAAGACACAAAATGACCAGAAAAGACACAAAATGACCAAAAAGAAACAAAATGACCCAAAAAAGAAACAAAATGACCACAAAAAGACACAAAATGACTAAAAAAAGACACAAAATGATCAAAAAATACACAAAATGACCAAAAAGACACAAATTACCAAAAAAAGACACAAATTGCCAAAAAAAGACACAAAATGACCAGAAAAGACACAAAATTACCAAAAAGACACAAAATGACCCAAAAAAGAAACAAATGACCACAAAGACACAAAATGACTAAAAAAAGACACAAAATGACCAAAAAGACACAAATTGCCAAAAAAAGACACAAAATGACCACAAAGACACAAAATGACTAAAAAAAAGACACAAAATGACTAAAAAAAGACACAAAATGACAAGAAAAGACACAAAATGACCAAAAAGACACAAAATGACCCAAAAAAGAAACAAAATGACCAAAAAAAAGACACAAAATGACTAAAAAAAGACACAAAATGACCAAAAAGACTAAAACACATGAACACTTTAACACAGTGGAGACAGAGCTGACTTCCAAAATGATTTGGCGACCCCCAGAATTAATCTCGCGACCCCAATTGGGGTCGGGACCCCAAGGTTGAGAACCACTGAGTTAGACTATTTACATTGCAGCACATAGAGAGTCCAGAGGCTAATGGTGCTTTCAAGGTCTACACGAATGTCAGAATTTTAGACGTTGTTCTGAGCTCCAAGTTCCATCTTTCAGTGTTAATATAACACACCATAAGGCGTTACGGTAAGAACGTGTTAGACCCGCCTTCAAAATAAAAGCACAACAAAAGTAGCTTTCAAAATAAGAGCACATGGATGTGTTAGCAGAGTCCACCACAGAATTTGCAAAAAGACTTAAGACTTAAATAAAACATATAAGAACCCTTATTCTCCTTTACAATAATTCATTACAGTTAGACCCGCCTTCAAAATAATGCATAACAACACAACCATGCTCTTATCGACGCTTCCATCCGTTGGTTTTTAGTAACTAAATGTCCCATCATCCACGGGGCCAACCAAAGCGTCTCATCAGCTTCTTCCTTCATGTTCACTGTGGTTTGTTGTTGTCTGAACTCATCAACGCTAGTTGGTGCTCCAGTATAATCGGTCCTCCTGAAACTCATCCAGTGAGAAACGTTCCACGGTGCAAAAATAAGTGCAATTAAAATGCGTAATTTTTTCTTTACGTGTTAATTTTTGTGTAATTAATTAATCTTAATTAACGCATTAAAGTCCCGGCCCTAATTATTACATCATGTTTACACACATGGGTCAAAAATGACCTTGTGCATTAGAAGCGTAGTGATACAAAAAGTGATTCACTAAATTGACAATTTGAGTATATGTGTAACTATGTTTGTCTTATTTTGAAGGTTTAACTTTAAAAGAGTTGTTAGAACCACCAGATTACATTGGAAAATCACTCAGGTCAAATATTTTTATGCGATTAAAATGCGATTAATTTCGATTCATTAATTACAAAGCCTCTAATTAATTCGATTAATTTTTTTAATCGAGTCCCGGCCCTAAAAATAACTCATTGAGTTGAAATAATTTGGTCTCCTCCTCTCGCCCCCCCCTCCTCTGACCTCCTGCGTCCCGGAGGAGGAGCGAGTTCACATGTCTCCGACTATCCGTCGTGTCCACGGCGTCTCCCAGAGACTCGCTGTGAGCTTCCTGTCTGTCTCCGACTGGAACAAAGGGACCGCCGGGCCTGTCTAAATGCCTTGTGTTTCTGTCATAATGGACAGGCTTTCGGGGGATTTGTCCATTTATTACAGCGCATTAACTCACTGAGCATATTACACAACACAGCTTCTGCCTAACCCCAATATCAACATAAGCCCCCTGTAGTGGACCCTCGCTGCTGAGTAGCTGGATGCCCTCCACACACAACTGTCTTTTGTGTTTATTGCCTCTCTTGGTTTTTTCCTTCCTTTCTTGTTTGAATATCATCTTTTTTTGTATTATTTCTATCTTCTCTGTTGTGCTGTCTGACTTTTGCTTTACTCACCGCTGGCAAGCCTCCACATTTACCATGACTCATTTCAAAAAAGCTTTTCTACAATAGAAATAGTATTCTTTTAATATCTTTTTTTTTTTTATTACAATCGATCATTATATCCATATTTTAAACAATCGGGTGTTTTCATAATTTATAAATTATTTATGTATTTGTTTAATTACTCTATTTATTTATTTATTTACCATGACTCATTTCCAAAAAGCTTTTGTACAATAGAAATAGTATTCTTTGAATATCTTTTATTTTATTTTATAACAATTGATCATTATATCCATTTTTTTTAACAATTGGGTGTTTTCATAAATGATATATTATTCATGTATTTGTTTATTTAATCTATTTTAATTTTTTTTGTAAATATATATTATTTAAATATTAGGGCCGGGACTTGATTAAACAAAATTAATCTAATTAATTAGAGGCTTTGTAATTAATTAATCGAAATTAATCGCATTTTAATCGCATATAAATATTTGAGAAATAAATTCACGAGAAAAAATGTGCAGATTTATGAGATTTAAAGTGGTGAATCTGCGGGGAAAAAGTCGCTTTTTCCCCCACTTTTTTCTCGTAAATCTGTGACTTTTTTTCTTGTAGATTTGCAACTTTAAATCTCTTAAATCTGCAACTTTTTTTCGTGTAGATTTGCCACTTAAATCTAGTAAATTTGCAACAATTTTTAATCGAGTCCCGGCTCTAATATTTACATAATATATATTTACAAAAAAAATTAAAGAAATAAAAAAATAGATCAAATAAACAAATACATAAAAAATGTATCATTTATGGAAACACCTGTATGTTATGTTGTTGTTTTTTACACATTCTGTATGTAATATCCTCCAATATTCTCTATGGTTGAAATTTGCAAGGATTTCAATGAGTGCCCTATTAAGGGTTTAAAAAAAAGTAAGAAATAAAAGTAAAAAATGAGGATGTATGATGATCAAAAACAAGTTGATTCATTCCCAAAAAGCTTTTCTATTTCACATCCAGTGTTGCACAAAGTACAAGCTACAGGTCAGAGCCTCTTCTCCATGACAGAAGAGGGATATTGAGTGAAATTAAAAGCCAAAGAATGCACTGAGAGCATTAGTCCTGCATGTGCCAGCTTTGCTGCAGCCAGGTCAAGTGGGTAGTGGCCCTGTGTAATCTTTAAACTTGGTGCAGCTATACAACGAGCCTAAAACCTTTGAGAGATTGCCTACAACTAGACTATGTTTAATGCTGTGACCTTGAACCCGTAAGCCACAATCCTTGAGGAGCTGACCTCATTTCTCTGCTCGGTGCCGGACGTTTAGAAAATTTTGTTTCTAATTGGAAACGAGGAAAGGTAATCCCCTGTGGAAAACCCAAGCAAAGCCCAGCTGATTGTTTCTCTGGATTGTATCTGTGCTGACATGCAATCAAACAGAACTTCAACAAGACATTCTTCTGATAGATATGGAAGCCTTTCCTTATTTTTATGAATGACATTAATATACAAATGCCTGGGAACAATTAAGCACTGGCATTGTTACCAATACGCCTGCAGAATGGCTTGAATCTTGCACCACAGCTAGATGGTTATGAATGAATCGGGGGAGAGAAATAAGATGGTGACCAAGTTTTATTACTCTGCCTTAAAGTGTCCATTTAATTTAATTTCCTTATTATTATTATTGTTGTTGTTGTTGTTATTATTGTTATTTAATTAATTATTTAATACATTTTAATTATGTATACTTTCATTATTATTGTGTATTATTGTTTTATTATTATTTATTTATTTCCCCCCCACTTTTAAAATTTTAATTTATTTACTATTATTATTATTTATTATTATTATTATTATTATTTATTGATTTAATTATGTATACTTTCATTATTATTGTGATTATTGTGTATTATTCTTTTATTATAATTTATTTATCCCCCCCCACTTTTTTATTTTTGAAAATGTATTTATTTATTCATATTATTTATTTATTTACTATTATTATTATTATTATTATTATTATTTAATCATGTATACTTTCATTATTATTGTGATACAATAATAACAATTATATTTATTTTATTTATTTATTTATTTATTAATATTATTATATTTATTATTATTATTATTATTATTTATTTATTGATTAATACATTTATTTTATTTATTTTTTATCAACTCAGGTATTTGTTTTCCTCCGAGATGACTGTTGGTTATGAGAGGGAGGGATGGGGTTTTATGACTGCATGTCCGTTGTTGTGTTCATTGTGTATTTCTTTTTGGAAAAAAAACTCAATAAATAAAGTTTAAAAAAAAAAAAAGAAGAAATTCCTCTGATTCTCCTAAAGGCCATCTGTCTTAGTATCTGTGCATGAATGTATGTGTCTCTGTTGATCTAGCCGTCCATCTCTCCTTCTGTTTCTCCGAGCGTCCACAAATGAATCGATGTCTTTTCTAAACCTTTTCGTGTTCTCTGGTCTTTCAGCTGAGCTCCAGGCCTCGCCCACCACAATCAGATTCCCCTTAATCCCATGCCGGGATGATAAATCCAGCCTGCTCTCACCTGTGCCCCGTGCCTATGATTTATGAGTCCAGCTGAAGACGGAACAAAAGGCCACAGAGAGACAGACGCAGGAGGAGGGAGGCGCTACAGAAAAACGCTGAGCACGGGAACTTTCTAATGCTGTCTCTCTTCTGTAATTGTAGTGAGACACATAGGTGGTAAGTGTGTGCACCAATTATGGGGCACAAAAGCTTTAATGCATGCTTCCTGACACACACACACACACACACACACACACACACACACACAAAATGTCCTCACTCTGTTGGTTAAAAACATTCTGGTCCCCACTATGTATGAAGTACAAGAACACACACACACACACACATTCTTGTGCTTCTATCTTTATAAGGACCCTCATTGGAACAGTGAATTCCCTTGCAAGGTTATAATAGTTTTGGATTTTTCATTAGTTTTAGTTTCAATTTTGTTGAGAATTTTTGTTTTTAAATTTTGTTAGTTTTAATTCGTTTTTAGAGTGGAATGCTTTAGTTTTAGTTCATTTTTTATTAGTTGTAGTTTTTTGTAATGGGGTATTTGTTGGGTGTGAGATTAAAAGATGTCACAGTAAATTTTGCCTTTATTTCCTTTGTCTTATCCATCTTCATTACATATGAAAAAAGTTGACAAAGACGAAAACGAAGGACATTTTCACTATGATTTTAGTTAGTTTTGTAACCACACAATACAGTTTCAGTTAATTATCATTATCATGTAACCTTTAACCCTTAAAACAAAGTCTGAAATCTAAAAAAAGCCTTTAAAGAAGTGAGGACCGGCCGAAATGTCCTCACTTTGCAAAAATGTCCTCACTCTGTTGGTTAAAAACTTATTCTGGTCCCCACTATGTAGGAAGTACAAGAACACACACACACACACACACACACACACACCCTGCACTGGGTTTCTTTTTCAGGAGACAGACGGTGTTTTTATAGGTGTGTCTGGACGCAGATTGATGGTTTATATATTGTGAACAGACGGACCAAAAACACACAAGTGAAGGCTGAGATGTGTAGCATGAATGATGAATGATGTGTGGTAGCTGCCTGTGAGGGACGTCAATATGAAATACAGTGACTTTTTTTAAACACACACTGATGCACAAAGAGATAACAACATGCACCAGAGGAGGATATTTCTCTATTCACTGTCCAGTATGTATGAAGCTACTACAGCAAAAACATAAAGTGTTTTTACACTGAGGCCCCGTTTACACGAGGATGCTTGCGGGTAAAAACAACACAATATTTGATCAGAAGTGCCTTTCATTTAGACGGTGACTGCATTTTTGGGGCTGTAGCGTGTCCGTCTACACTGCCAAGAAGCAAAACTCTGCTCAGATCTGCTCACGTCACATACGCATTTACGTCACATACATGCTCCAGTACAGGAAAATAAAGAAACGTGGGATTATTTCCATGCGTGGGACCTTCAAGCTTCTCTGGCAGCTCTAATAAACTTACAGGAGTCTTTCCACCAAATGTACAGGATATGTAGAGATAGTATTAGTGAACAGAGAAGGATCTGGAATTACCTCTATCACATTTTGGATGCAGCAATTTATCGGAGGCGAGCCAGACGGCTTTGGACGAGACCTGGGAGATCTAGTGCATGGTGGAGAACTTTGTGGAAGGAGTAGTAATGGCCAAAAAAAAGACACAAAATGACGAAAAAAGACACAAACTGACAAAAAAAAAGACACAAATTGACCAAAAAAAGTGCAAAATAACCAAAAAAAGACACAAAATAACCGAAAGACATAAAATGACAAAAAAGTGACCACAAAATGTCCAAAAGAAGACACAAATTGACCACAAAAAGATGCAAAATAACCAAAAAAGACACAAAATGGCCACAAAGACACAAACTGACCAAAAACGGCTTTGGACGAGACCTGGGAGATCTAGTGGATGGTGGAGAACTTTGTGGAAGGAGTAGCTGATGAAAATACGTTAAAATAAAACTTCCACATGCCCAAAGATGCTCTTATCGCTTTAAGTGAAGAACTTCAACCTTATATCGAGGGTGAAACCACCAACATGAGGGCACCTGTCGGAGTCTTGAAGAAGGTAGATTGCACACGGTAGAAGGTAGATTAATGGGGCGGCTGAGGCTCAGTTGGTAGAGCGGGTTGCCCCCCAACCGAAGGGTTGGTGGTTCGATCCCTGACCATAGCAGCCTACATGTCGAAGTATCCTTGAGCAAGATACTGAACCCCAAATTGCTCCCGATGCTGTGAATGAATTCCCACTGGTGGCAGGTGGGACTGTTTAGGGAAGCCTCTGCCACCAGTATGAATGTGTGTGTGAATGGGTCAATCAGCGCAGTCTGTAGTGTAAAAAGCTTTGAGTGGTCGAAAAGCACTATATCAGTGCAGGTCCATTTTCCACACACTTTTGTGTCACGCTCATCTAAACACAGAATAACGGCAAAGATAAAAAGACGCAACTCCACTTTTGCGTCTTCTGTTCAGACCGTCATCATGTAAACAAGTACTCAGATACTTTACTAGAGTAAATATACTAATACCACACTGTGAAAATACTCTTTTACAAGCAAAAGTCCTGCATTAAAAATTTAAGTAATATTATGTAAGTAGGATCAGCAAAATGTATTTTAACAGAGAAAGGAGATGTATGTTGGACTGTTATAGATGGAGATGTTGTTTCGGGTGGTGTTGACAAACGATCTATTTTGTCATTTAGGCTGGAGATCTTGTTGGTTTTCTGTGCAAAAAACTTAATTTGTAAAATAACTAAAACTGTCAGAGAATTGACGTGCAGTAAAAAGAATATTTATCTGAAATGTAGTGGAGCAGAAGTAGAAATTGACATGAAAAAAAAGACAAAAAATTGTCCAAAAAAGTACAGTGCTTGACAACACACCAGAACTTCACTGTAAAAAACACAGTCAGTGGGTTTTCTACTGTAAATTTAAATGTAAATATCAGCAAAAACTGTCATTTAGACTGAGTAGTCCCTTTATTTTTTAGGGTAATTGTGATTTTGTGACATTTTGGTATTTTCCTTACATGAAAAAAACGTTTTCTGCAGTTTAAAAGTTTTGTGCTATTCTTTGATTTACAGTATTTAAAGTGTCTTTTGAATTTTTGATTTTACACCTTTTATCTGATGCAATTTGACAGTCTTTTACTGTAATTTTTAAACAGTTTTTACAGTGTAGGACCTACTTCTCCTGGCTTCAGTATAATATGGAGTTAAAAACTACAATAATTCATTCAAAGTGTGTCGTTTATAGTAAAAACAGAGCGAAGAAATGCAAAATCTGTCTTAGCAGACCTGTCAAAAAAGACTTACTTTTAATGGCACTTTTGCGCCTGGACATGCTTTAACTTTCTCATTTTTTTATTTTCGAGGCAGTATTTCTCAAAGCTTGTCTTGGTACTCAAGTTGACCTGCATTGAATTTGCACTTATTAATCATCCAGTTTAAGAAGCAAAGTGTCTCCAAGTGAATGACAGTAATGGGTATGTAGGAATGAAAGCAATGTTTAGACATTCAGACTTGGTAGGGGGAAATTCTTATTGAAGATTTCCTTCCATTAAAGTTTGCTAGTTTGCACATCAAACTTCTCACAGTAATTTCTGTGGATTATCTTGACGAACGGCGTCATGATTTCTGAAAAGAAAAGAGACGTTTCTGTTGTGTTTTTTAGATGCTTTCGCAGTTTGAGCAGCAGAAGTGAACGGCAGCAGGCTGATATCTCCAACACTCTACGACTCAATGAACTACCACGGCGTATTAGGGCCAAGTATGAAAAAAAAAACCTTGGGGAGGGGGGTAGAATTTTCAGAAAAAAGTTGCACATTTACGAGATTAAAAGTGGCAAATTTGAGAGAAAAAAGTCACAAATTTACATGATTTAAAGTAGCAAATCTGCAAGAAAAAAGTTGCAGATTTACGAGATTTAAAGTGGCAAATTTGGGAGAGAAAAATTTAGCAGATTTACGAGATTTAAAGTGGCAACATTGGGAGAAAAAAAGTAGCAAAATTATGAGATTAAAGTGGCAAATCTACGAGAAAATAGTCGCAGATTTATGAGATTTAAAGTGGCAAATGTAGGAGAAAAAAGTTGCAGAGTTATGAGATTAAAAGTGGCAAATTTGAGAAAAAAAGTCACACATTTACGAGATTTAAAGTGGCAAATTTGGGAGAGAAAAATTTAGCAGATTTACGAGATTTAAAGTGGCAACATTGGGAGAAAAAATTTAGCAAAATTAAAGATTAAATGGGCAAATCTAGCAGAAAAAAGTCGCAGATTTACGAGGTTAAAAGTGGCAAGTCTAGGAGAAAAAAATTGCAGATTTGTGAGATTAAAGTGGCAAATTTGGGACAAAAAAAGTAGCAAAATTACGAGATTAAATTGGCAAATCTATAAGAAAAAAGTCCCAGATTTATGAGATTTAAAGTGGCAAATCTAAGAGAAAAAAACTTGCAACATTACGAGATTAATGGGGCAAATCTAGGAGAAAAAAGTTGCAGATTTACGAGATTAAAAGTGGCAAATCTAGGAGAAAAAAATTGCAGATTTACGAGATTAAAAGTGGCAAATCTAGGAGAAAAAAGTTGCAGATTTATGAGATTTGAAGTGGCAAATTTGGGATAAAAAAGTTGCAAAATAACGAGATTAAAGTGGCAAATCTACGAGAAAAAAGTCGCAGATTTACGAGATTAAAAGTGGCAAATCTATGTTTATTAGCTTTGTGACTTTTGTTCAGCATGTGTGATCCTTCCTTACTTTCTATTTGGTAACACCAGCATGTTCTCATTCAACGGCTGGTCAGGTGAAATGAAGAGCAGGTGGGACCTTCAGGGGATTTAACACATATCTCAACCAACATGCTGGCCGAAGCACAAATGCTCTCACACTCACAGGTACTCCCACATTATATGATAAACATAGATGGGAATCTATATTAAGCTCCCAAGAGAAAAGGCAGCGGATTTATAAACTTGCAAACATAGGCAGGAATGCAGATAAAGGGCCAGATGTGTGTGATTGCGGTTTCTTTCTCCACTTCTCTTTCCTGTTCACACAGGAACCAGCATATTGTGATTCACTGTTCACACAGGAAGTCAGGTGCAAACACCACACACTAGGGTTCAGGCAGAATTTAGGGTTTCTGATGACTGATACAGCCCCCAAGACTAGGTTTATTTTTTATTTAGGTGCTTTTTATCCCATTTTCACAACAGAATGTGACTCTAGCCAGGGTAGAAAAGCTTCCAAACTTGCAATATATCACAGAAAAGCCTCCACTGAAACACATTCTGTCATGTAAATATTTTAGGGTAGGCTACCAGTTATTAAACTAACAAATTACCAGTAAAAAAAATAACATTTCAATGGTAGATGCTTCTCAAATTTAGACCAAACCTCCATCTGGACACCATGAGGCCTATAGATCATAATGATCAATATTGGCCCAATACTTCAGTCTATAACCTATAAAGTTATTGTCAAATACACACATACAACACACACACCTTGGTAGGGCTGCCCACTCTTAGTTGATTACTTGACAAATCTGTCTGTGGGCCTTACTCTTCTAAGATTTCTTGAGCTGATTAGTCCTTTTTTATTGCTTATGTTCATGCTAAATGATTTCAGAGGAACTTATAAGCACATTTATGGCAAACACATGCATAAAAGTGGTGCTTTTGCATGATTCTTTGTGGAGAGTAGGGTTGTCAAAACTATCGATACTCAAAAATGTATCAATACTAAAACGTATCCGGATACGATACTCATTTTCAAAAGTATCGATACCTAGCCAAGCTTGTTCTAATTGTTATTGTTTGTTTATTTATTTATTTTTTGCACTGCCTCAGACCTGAAGCTTGTTATCATAGTTGCAGTTTCTTTTTGCACAACTGTTTTTTATTATAAATATTAACCTGTGCTTCTGCTAATTTTGCTAACGAGATTAAAAGTGGCAAATCTAGGAGAAAACAGTTGCAGATTAATGAGATTAAAGTGGCAAATTTGGGAGAAAAAAGTAGCAAAATTACGAGATTAAAGTGGCAAATTCACGAGAAAAAAGTTGCAGATTTATGAGATTAAAGTGGCAAATTTACGAGAAAAAGTCGCAGATTTAAGAGATTAAAAGTGGCAAATCTAGGAGAAAAAAGTTGCAGATTCACAGCGTACAACCTGAAAATATTGTTCTAATTGTTATTGTTTATTGTATTCATTTATTTTTTGCACTACCTCAGACCTGAAGCTTGTTATCATAGTTGCAGTTTCTTTTTGCACAACTGTTTTTTATAATAAATATTTAACCTGTGGTTCTGTTAATGTTTACATGTTGCATTTTTCTTGTTAATAAAAATATTTCTGTTAAACTTTGGGGTCTTTGTTTTTATCCTTGTGGTATCGAAAATGGTATCGAGTATCAAATATTTTCCTGAGTATCGGTATCGAAATTTTTTAAATTTTAGTATCGTGACAACCCTAGTGGAGAGACTCATTTTTACAGATCTGTCAATTAATCAAACAGTGTTTAGGGCAGCCCATCACAGCCTCAGCTCTTCCTGACTGACTCACCCACGCTGGTGATCCTCTGAGTGACCAGGTCCTTCAGCAGAGCGTCCAGCACCAGACTGTGTCTGGAGTAGAGCTCGTAGCGGTTGATGCCGATGTGGAAACGTAACCAGTTGGGGTACGACTCTGCCGTCACCTCTCCCGTTGGAGAGAACTCCTCCTCCTCTTCGTTCCCCTCCTCGTTGTGCCTGAAAAAAAAGGAGAGGAGAGGAGCTTTAACCATTTATCGGGCGAAGAACTATATTTGGTAACTTCAGGTAATATTTTGGGAAAAAAGTTGCAAATTTACTCGCTTAAAGTGGCAAATCTACAAGAAAAAAAGTTGCAGATTTAAGAGATTTAAAGTGGCAAATCTGGGCAAAAAAAGTTGCAGATTTACGAGAAAAAAAGTGGGAAAAAGCAACTTTTTTCTCCCAGATTCACCACTTTAAATCTCATAAATCTGCACATTTTTTCTCGTGGTATCAATACTTTTGAAAATGAATATCGTATCTGGATTACAACGTTTTAGTATTGATACATTTTTGAGTATCGATACTTTTGACAACCCTACTCTCCACAAAGAATCATGCAAAAGCACCACTTTAAATCACGTGTTTGCCATAAAAGTGCTTATAAGTTCCTCTGAAATCATTTGGCATGAAAATAAGCATTAAAAATGACTAATCAACTAAAGAAATCTTAGAAGGGTAAGGCCCAATGACTGATTTGTCAACTAATTAACTAAAATTTTTCTCAAAATATTACCCCCCTCCCTGGGTCTGTATGTTTGTTTTTACACATTCTGGCAGTATGTAATATCCTCCAATATTCTCTAGGGTTGAAATTTGGAATTTGCAAGTATTTCAATGAGTGTCCTATTAAGGGTTAACAAGAAGGTGTGGTGCATGCAGAATATTTTTAGTCAGTGTAATTGATGGGTACAGTATTAAGCATACAGTAAGGAGAATGAGGAAGTGGCACAAGGAATTTCAGTCTATAACACATATTTGTCACTATTACAGGGCTAAAATGCACTTTCACTGACTGGTATAACATGTTCATATATATAAAAACAAGCATGGTAACTCATAAGTTGAAAATGGCATGACAATAGGAGGGGTGGATGGGTGCAGCAGCTGCATGAGTGGACATTACAGTAGAGGCAGAGAAAACTGACTGGAAGGATGGAAGAACCTGTCTGCTGGTTGGTTTGATGATATTTAAACAGACAGACAGATGGACAGATGTTAGAAATAATCTGTTATTCTGTCTCTGTGAATGGGGGTCACTATTAAACCCAGAGTAACTCTGTAACTGCACATTTCTTGACGTATTGTAATAAAATGTAAAAACTAAGAACTTCTGCTGCTCATCATTCCCCATCAAACGACCTGCGCAGAGAATTGGTAAGAGGATTTACTGTTGGAGTCCGATCATTTCATTTTAAAGGTTTCCTCAATGCATTTCTCTAACACAGATACAGTTTGTGCACAGGAAGATGCCTCATGGCCTGCATGGACAATATGCAAATTGGGTGCAAATTCAAGCAGAAAGCACAAGAGAAGTCAACTACTTCACTGCAGATATCAGATTACTTGCAGAATCTACTTTCGGTCCCTTACTTGCAGCTCATCAACAGTCAAATCTTTACTTTAAAGCAGCTGTTCTCAACCTTGGGGTCCCGACCCCAATTGGGGTCGAGAGATGATTTCTGGGGGTCGTCAAATCATTTTGGAAGTCAGCTCTGTCTCCACTGTGTTAAAGTGTTCATGTGTTAATGTGTTTTAGTCTTTTTGGTAATTTTGTGTGTTTTTTGGGTCATTTTGTGCCTTTTTTGGTAATTTTGTGTGTTTTTTGGGTAATTTTGTGCCTTTTTTTTGGTAATTTTGTGTGTTTTTTGGGTCATTTTGTGCCTTTTTTGGTCATTTTGTGTCTTTTTTTGGTCATTTTGTGTCTTTTTTGTGTCATTTTGTGGTCAATTTGTGCCTTTTTTGGTCATTTTGTGTGTTTTTTTGTCATTTGTGTCTTTTTTTTTGTCATTTTGTGTCTTTTTTTAGTCATTTTGTGTCTTTTTTTGGGTGATCTGAACTGTGCATGTGAGCTTGTGTTCAGTGAGGGGGGGTCGCGGACAACATGCATGTTAAATTGCGGGTCTCGACTCAAAAAGGTTGAGAACTCCTGCTTTAAAGCACTCTGTCCCACTTGTAACCCTTTAAGTTGAACGCAGCTTACCATCCTTGGTTCCCTGTTGCTCTGGGATAAAACCTGATGTCAGTGTTGACGTTAAACAAAGTGTCATCGTCCGTGAGAGGAGGAAGGTCAACCTTGTATAAAGGATGCTCAAAGAGAGCAGACAGCCGGGACACAGTGTGTGCAGGGGCGATCCGACCCCCGCTCGCGTCCCCGATCAGCGACTTATGGTCCTCCGCCTTCCCCGCGGACGGTCTCATCCTCCTCCCGGACTCCGCTCTCTCCCCTGCTCCTCCTGCTCCTCCTGCTCCTGCTGCTCCTGCTGCTGCTGCTGTGATCTTCTCCAGAGAGTGCGATGTGAGGTTAGAGCTCGGCTCGTTGCTGAAATCCTGCAGGATTCTCAGCGTGTGCTTGTTAGGCCAGCCCGCTTCAGCCGCCGACCTGGCGCGCTGCTTCCCCCAGCCCTGCGCCTCCCCGCCCGGGTGGTGCGCGCACTGACAGCCGCCGTCCCCGCTGTCCGCTCCCGCTGCACGCTTCTCCAGCTTCGGTAACAAGTCAATCATAATGTGCATGGTGCACGCTACCAAAAACACCATGAGTATCAACACTCTGAATTTGCGAAACAAAATCATCTTTAAATCTTTTGTTTTTTCTCTCCTCTTTTTCTTTACGCAGAGAAAGCTTTAAGCGCAGCGCACCTCACGGCACCGACATTGATGTCCAACACTGTTATGCGATGACAAAGCAGCTTGAAGATTTACTGTGATCATTGCATGCATAATGCGTGTCAGCCTATGTTAACAACTCCATGATGTGCTCTGGCTTTATTTTTTTGTCTTACAATAGTCCAAAATTCTTCATTCCCGGGCGGACAGGTGGACACATTGTGATCTCTGGACACTTCACTGGCAGCGGCTCAAACACAAGTGCTCTTCATTCATTGCCTTGTTGAACAGGATACAGTGTCAGGAGGACGGAGCACTAAATAAATCGTTAAGAAGAGGTAACAGGAAGAGAAGAAGGAGGAGGAGGAGGAGGAGGAGGAAGGAGGAAGGGGGGTCCTGTTAAAAGCACCGATATTCTTCCTCAAATCTGCTTCCTTGAAATGCTGCCAGCACGAAGTGAGATGTCAAATGTGTCATAACTAGGGTAAAAAAAAAAAAAAAAAAGTAGCAGGTTTATATAGTCCAAGAAAAACGCAGCCTTTCCTTTTTATTCAGGATGAAGTGATTGTTTTAAAAAAGTGGGAAAAATCCATAAAATAACAGGTGATCCGCGGAGATGCTTGGATGCTGTCCCGCTCCTGCTGTCTGCAAGCCTCGTTGAAGTCAAATCAGAGACTGGCTGGCAGGTGCAGAGATCCTGCTTGTCATTTGTCCCCCCTCCTCTTTCTCTTTACACCGCCTTGTCTTCCTTCCAAGTGTTCATCCAGGGTGGGTGTGTTAAATATTATGATCGGAGCCCTCTGAGCCCAGCCTCGGTGGCGTCATGAGGAAGAGGTTGGCTGCGTCTGCACATACAAGTACTGTAGTGACATGAAAGGCGAGCTTCAGGGAGGAAAAAAAAAAAAAAAAAAAAAAGCTGTGGAGTGAAACCTTTTGAGGTGCAACACCCCAGTGTGCAGCCAGAGGGCGTTGGCACAAGCTGAAACACTCTGCTGGCTATTTAATGTGTGATCTGAAGGGCAATGTGAACTTATACCTACAGGAGCTGTTCTTCAAAGTGCTCAATCATAAACCACTCTGGGTTTCTTTCCTCATGGATGCTTGAGGATAAGAAAAGCAGGGGCGCAGATGGGATTTTTGAACTGGGAGGACGAAGCTCATTAAATTATTTCAACTCAATAAATTATTTTTCCACTCCATGCCTTAACCAAAATATGTTTTATTGAAGCATTTTTAAATTAACTGTAGTGTAAACCAGTCGTTCGTGACCCCCAACTTAACATGCATGTTGTCCGCGACACTGAACAGAATCTCACAGTTCAGATCAGACAAACTCAGTTGATAGGATGCATTTTGGACACATAATGAAGCAGACAACAACTAAAACATCTCTCTGTCTGTGCATTTATATATTTCTTTATATTTTATTTTTACTTTTAACAAAGTGACCAAAAGATTACATAAATTAAGCAAAAAAGGACTCAAATTGACCACAAAATGACCAAAATAAATGAACACAAAAAGACACACAATGACTAAAAAAGACACAAAATGACCCAAAAAAGACACAAAATGACCAAAAAAGACACAAAATGACTAAAAAAAACACACACAAAATGAGCAAAAAAAGACATTAACTGACCAAAAAGACTAAAACATAATAACACATGAACACTCGAACACAGTGGAGACAGAGATGACTTCCAAAATGATTTGGCGACCCCCAGAAATCATCTTGCGACCCGGATGAGGGTCGGGAAGGTTGAGAATAGCTGCTGTAAACAACAACAACACATAAAAGAAGTTTGTACATGAAATTCTCAGTGTAGCCAAACAAATTTACTGACTTGAAGCTGACTCAATGAAGGACCCAAAAACATCTCTCCTCCTTTATTACCCTGAACATACTGCTGGGACATTTGTTGTCTGTCAGGATTTTCTGAGACTATGACGGACAATGCTCCCCCGGAGAACATTTTTGCCCTAAAAGCCTAAATTTGGTGCCTCTCGCACATTCTAATGCCACTCAATCCATTCAATCCTAATCATTGCATATTTTAATGAATTATTGTAAAGGATAATAAGGGTTCTTAAATGTTTTATTTAAGACGCCATATTTTGACAGTGTTTTTGCAAATTCAATAATAAACCACTGTGTGTGTTTTTTCCTGATGGATCCTTGAGGATGAGCCAAGCAAAACCAGAAATCATTAAAAATTCACTATTACTTTTACAAGATTCTGACACAAGTGCAAATGACACATGCAGACTATTGTTTTGGAGCCAGACACTAAAGTCTGTTTCCTGAAACAAAATCAAACATCCTGGCCAAACCCCCCCACACACACTCCCACATCGACACACCCACATCATTTGATAAACATAGAATCTATATAAAGCTCCCAAGAGAAAAGGCAGCTGATTTATAAACTCGCACACATAAGCAGAAGTACAAAGGAAGGACCAGATGTGACTTTGACCTCCTTCTCACACACACTCCTACATATTCTGATTTATTTTACACTAAGACAAGTTTGCTTCAGTGTTCGAGAGGCTTGATCATTATTTCTAGAGTTGCACTATTTGGATTTTTTCAGCCGATACAGATAGTTACCTTCTCCTCTTGACCGATACTGATAAGATAACTGATCATTTCACACTTTCATCTTTTAACCCTCTAGGATCACTCTAATTTACTCCCCTTTCAGACCCTTCGGGCTGAAAATGTCCAAAAAAACATGATAAAAACTTTACAGATTGATATTTTTTCTACTTTATTCTGCATTAACTTCTTAAATAACTTCCGCCCCTGCTCAAAACTATCAAATCAATCCTCCAGAGCCGTTTATTCGGCGCTACGAATGTCTATCATAAGCGTCTGTACGTAGCTCTTAGCCAGTCGTATCAGTTATACCAGATGACGTATGTAGAGCAACAGAAATTGATGTTTACATAGCCGGACTAGCCCATCTCTACTTTGAGACTAAAATGCTCAATTCTGTTTCTGCAACGTTTTTCTGCAGCATGTTCTGACTCTGGCTGCTCTGTAGTTTCAGCTCACAGTCTACAGCTCACAGTGTGTGTGTGTGTGTCTGTGTCTGTGAGAGTTTCTGCAAGATTCTTTATTTTAACTCCTTATTCCCCCTCATGTCATTCAGCCACACACATCCACTGATTTTATGGCCAATAGACGAGCTGCTGGGGGTCTCTGGGGGCTCCACTGTCCCTCGGCTCGTAGCGAGATCACCGTGGTTACAGCAGCGAGCGGTAGCGGGGCTAGTTGGTAGATTAGGCTTTGGCCAAATCCTGTCGGAAGCAAGGCTAAAACATCCTTTTTGGTGGTGAAACAGGAGTGTAAAGTCAAACGTTCTTCTTTTAAAATCAACTTGGCTCTAAACTATCTAGAACACTGTCTACAGCTAGATCCAAAGAGAGCTTGGCGTCCACTGCAGCCATGTTGGATCTGTAAGAAAACTACAAAACTACAAGCTTCCATCCGTCGAGTAGTTCGCGTCATCGTCTTGCCGTCCCTCCCCGTTCTGTGATTGGATCCCTAAAAAAGGACTAAGAAACGGCTGTAGAAACCAGACTGTCTGCAGGTTCTAAATGATATCGAGCGTGCAAGGCAGTATGGCTATACCCAGGCTACAGATACTGTGCTTTTTCAAATCAATGACAGCAGCATGGCTTCGGCTCTATTTATCGGCTATAATTTCAGCATCAGAATAATACATAATAATATACATTTCAGATTATTGGCTGATAATTTATCTGCCTAATATATGTCCTGCACTTCTAATAATTTCTGTATCAAAAAAAGTGTGAAATGTTCTGAAATCAGATAATATTTGACATTTTTGTATGTTACAATTTCATCTGAGAGCTGAAACAACACAAGCAAGGTTTTAGTCAGAAGATAACACTGTGAGGAAGAGCCATGAGGCTTTGCTTGATAACAAAACAAGAGATTATGAATCAATACAATGTCGACTTATTTTCCACGGATCTTGAGAACAGATTAATAGGCCACTTATTTCCATCTGTACCAACCGCATGTCTCCCTAACACAGCACTTAGATACATACATAAATAAATGAAACATTCAGAAGTGTCTGCTTCATGGCTGCTGGGAATATGAAAGCAAAACCAACTCTGAAATTTGAACTGCTAGCTGGTATTTAGAACTCACAGAAATAGCTACTTTTCATCCTTATTTCTGCTTGTGTATTCAGGAGACACAGCAACGTGGAGTTGGAGCTTTCTGGCTGCCTGAACATAAGTCAAATATAAGCCGTTAGCTTGGGTTTGGGCTCCACCAGCTCCCTGGAAAAATATTTGGGTGTGTAGCTTCTTATTAGCCGTGTTTCCATTAGCGACGGGGAAAGTTTCAGGCCACACAAGTTAGCCCCCAGAGGGATTTACGAGACTCCGACTCAGTCAGCAGCTGATCATAAACAAACCAGCATGGCTAATTATGCACAGCGTCTCCGCTGATCATAAACATAGTGATCGTGAATTAAACCTCTGAAGTCCAGGAGATTTTGGTTCAAATTTGTCAACTTCCTATGCATTTATTTCTGTCTGTTTAGCATCTTTCAGTCTGTCCTTGCATCACATGCATGGCTCCCTTTTCTCCACACAAACTTGTCAGATTTTTCATTTTATTTTAATTAACAAAGTATAAAGCTGCCAGGAACCCAAAATACAAACAAAAGACACAGGTGTCTATGGATGTCTATTTGGATGTTAATTAAAAATAGTAATAGTTTTCATTGTAGAAAGAAAATTCACAATTTAAAAAAGGTCTAGAAACATAAATTGCACACTGTGAAAGCTCCTATGATGCACTTTCAACTGGCTTTCTCAGCTTGTCTACATATCATATATAAATAAAGTTTACATATGATAGAAACAAGTGAAACAAAGCTCCAGCTTGCGCAATAAAAGGACCTTCCACACACAAAACGGTAACGTGCCATTCATATAAAACTTTCATATCAAGGTGGGGGCCACAAAATATCGTCACGAGGGCCGCAATTGGCCCCGTGGGCCGCGAGTTTGACACCCATGATTTAGATGCTTTTTCTTTCTTCACCAGGTACATATAGTACAGCTGGCATGTCTGTGCTTGTCCTATAATGTGGCACTAATTATACTATATATACTCCATGATACACATCTGAATGTGTTTGTGGTGGGATCTTGGCTCATGCTGTCTCCACTTAAACTTTAGATTTTTAACAATTAAATTTGAATCAAAGGCTCTCTAATCAGGTTATTTATCATCCACAAATTAATCCTCTTCTATGGATGTTTTGCAGTCAAAACCCCCCTACCAGCCTTCTCAGAGGCTATTTTTTTTCTGTTTGCTGAAAGAGTGAAACACACCTTTCATTTAAACTGCAGGGGAACAAAACACTCACGGCAATTACTGCAGCCGGCACTTATAGCCGGGGCTTGACTAGACTTTGCAGGATTAAATGAAATAACAATTTAAGTGGTGCGAAGTTCACACAAGTGGTCTTTTAACTGCCAGACAATAATATACAAACACATTTAGATAATCTACGGAGCCATTTTGTCACAAAGCAGACAGGAAAGCTTGAGATATTTTAGCTCAGTTGAATCACAAAGTAATAAAATGAACAAATTATACTTTTTTTTCTTGGCTTGTGTGTGTGTGCTCTGCAAAGCTCACCAAGTGGGCCCGATTGGAAAAGCTTGACTTGGCTTCTGCTCCTCCTCCCAGAGGCACTGAGTTGGAGTTCATGCCACTGCCAGATTTGTGCATCTAAATAAAACAGGATCTTAAAGCTAACAAGCAAACAAATTGTTCTCCCGAAGGCAAGCCTGCTGTCCCAATTCAACTTCTGCTCCAAACAAAGCAAATTGGCACGCGCAGACATGTCGGAATCTACTGATACTTAAAAAAGGTATTTTATGAATTATATAATTTGCCTCGGCTCAAAGAGTAAATATAAAAGGTTAATCCTTAGAAGTCTAAGCATTCACATTATTTAACCCCTTTGGAGTTTGGGGCTATTTTGTCAGTTTTTGACTCCTTTTCATTCTGCCTGTATAAACCACTTAAAAATATTTACCATGACTTGTTGGTATCATTGTTTTCACCTATATGACCTGATTATTTTTTCATTTTGACTCACTGGATCAACATTTTGAACACAAAAAAACACACAAAAAAATGACAAAAAACACACGTAAAACACATAAAACATGAAAAACAAACCAAAAACACACAAAATGACAAAAAACACATACAAACACACTCAAAACACACCAAAAACACAATAAAAATACAAATACAAATACAAAAATAAAAAAAACACACATAAAAAACACAGAATTTACAAAAACAACAACAAAAAATCAGTAAACACAAAAAGATTGCATTACAAATGCTAAATGCACAAAGCTTAATTAGAAAAATCTCTGCAAAAAATGTAAAATCATGCTAATACACTTTGAGATGTTTTTTTTTAACCTTTGCTAAAAAAGGGTTGATGCATTAAATTGGACATGAAAACTGGAAAAGCCAAAACTTTAGAGAAAAACTGACAGCAGGGCTCCATGCTGCTTCGTTTTTACGTTGTGACCTCATGAAGAAGTCGTGCTCCGGCGCTTTCATGGACTCCACAACATCAACGTGCATTGCCAGCAAGCACAGACTGAACATATATCAGCTGATAAAGCAGATTTGCATACTGCAAAACAGCCAACTTGTGTTTTTTGGCCTAAAACAGTGATTGGTAAAACTTGGAAATATAGTAATAATGTTATACATTATAGCAATAATGTAAGATAGCACAACAAATGAAGCCGGTTGTCTGCTCAAAAACAAGTTTGTGAGTTGCTAACTCTTATTTCTTTGTTGTGAAATGCGGGAAAGCGATGAAATTTGGTCATTAGCGAAAGCTAGCGGCTAACTGAAGCTAGCGGCTAACTGACGCAAGCGGCTAATTGATGCTAGCGGCGCTGCTTGTTACAGCTACAAGAGTAGCCATTAGCGTATCAATGCTAACTCAAAATTGTGTTCGCAACATTAGCTTACGTTTCAAAGCAGCGTTACAATCGTGCCAATTCAGCACATTGCAGAAGTTAGCAGAAATAAGGATTAAAAGATATTACAATGTAAAATTATAAGTTAGTACAACTTACAGTTGAGTTGACAAAAATCTGAATTCAGAGTTGAGCAAACTCAAAAACAAAACTTAAAATATGTAGTTTAATTGTCCAACTTAAAATGTTATCGGAGTTTGTTGCCTTGAAATTTTGAGTTCACCCAACTTTTCTTTTTTTGCAGTGCAATTGTTTGCTAGAAGCAACAGCAGTTGTCTCCTCTCCAAACCACTCAAATTCCCCACTGCCCAGAACTTAATGTCTAAGAAATACTTTAACTGAAAAGAGGCTTTGCTCTCACCAATTATCTTTCACACAGTGATTTTAAAAAAAAGGGATAAAATACCCAATTGTGTTGATTATGAAGAAGCTGTATCATTCATGCTCTTGGCAACAAAGCAATTAAGAGCATTTGTGGGAAGGCAAATTACGGGATTTAAACAGCACGTCATTTTCATCTAAATTAATGTGGAATTATAATGTCAAGAGGGTAACAAAAATGTATCCAATTTCTCCACAGGGCCTGAAGACAGCAATGACATCTCTTTTATTTGGGATATGCGCCATGAAGCCAAATTCATTTAGAAGGTGCTCCAGAATGAATTATAACTATCTTGACATTTTATAAAAAATTGAGGAGAAGAAATGAAAATAGCAGGCTGTGAGACGACACTGTCTGGGCTCATATAAAGTCACAAACTGCAGCAAAAGAATAAACACACGCTGCTTTTATCTTTTATGTGTCTTGTGTATTTTATAAATGTACGAAAATGATCAATATTCACATATAGCATTAGGGGTGGGAACCACCAGATGCACTAACTTATGAGTATATTTTTTAATATATATATATATATATATATATATATATATATATATATAAGCACTTAAAGGCACAGTTTCTAAAAACGGACTGTGTGCATTTTGTAACCTTGACACAGTTGAACTACACTGAGGATGAACAGAAAAGGATCGAGCACAGAGCCCTGGAGGACGCCTTGGGACACAGCTGCCATGGTAATAATGCTGAAAATCTATTGTTTGAAAGTGTGACATATTTTGATAAAAGGCTCGCAACAAATTGTTTAAAGGTCTAATAGTGTAAAAAATGTAAGATTTCCATGTCTCTTTTGATTATAAAGCATCTCTAGGTGTTATATAGATACTGTGAAAGTATCAATCAAAGGAGAAATGCACACAGTCCGTTTTTAGAAACTGTGGCTTTAAGCGAGCCGCTGTGATGTCACAACTATAGTAAATGCAGGAACATTGAGCATAATATGTCCCATTTTAAGTTTTTATTATGATCTGTTCTATGGTAAAAAATAAATAATGAAATACAATATATAATCTATTTTTAATCTTGTGATATCATATCTATAATCTCAACTCAAGTACATTATATGACAATAGTGCTTTAAAGTTACATACTGTATACGATATTTTCCAGAGTTTTGTTCCCAGGGTGATTTATTTGCATCAAATGTATTTCCTTTTGTAACCCTGACACAGTTGAACTACACTGAGGATGAACAGAAGAGGATCGAGCACAGAGCCCTGGGGGACGCCACTGCTGCCATGGTGATAATGCTGAAAAACTATTGTTTGAAAGTGTGACATATTTTGATAAAAGCTAGCAACAAATTGTTTTAAGGTCTAATAGTGTAAAAAATGTAGGATTTCCATGTCTCTTTTGATTATAAAGCATCTCTAGGTGTTATATAGATACTGTGAAAGTATCAATCAAAGGAGAAATGCACACAGTCCGTTTTTAGAAACTGTGGCTTTAAGCGAGCCGCTGTGATGTCACAACTATAGTAAATGCAGGAACATTGAGCATAATATGTCCCATTTTAAGTTTTTATTATGATCTGTTCTATGGTAAAAAATAAATAATGAAATACAATATATAATCTATTTTTAATCTTGTGATATCATATCTATAATCTCAACTCAAGTACATTATATGACAATAGTGCTTTAAAGTTACATACTGTATACGATATTTTCCAGAGTTTTGTTCCCAGGGTGATTTATTTGCATCAAATGTATTTCCTTTTGTAACCCTGACACAGTTGAACTACACTGAGGATGAACAGAAGAGGATCGAGCACAGAGCCCTGGGGGACGCCACTGCTGCCATGGTGATAATGCTGAAAAACTATTGTTTGAAAGTGTGACATATTTTGATAAAAGCTAGCAACAAATTGTTTTAAGGTCTAATAGTGTAAAAAATGTAGGATTTCCATGTCTCTTTTGATTATAAAGCATCTCTAGGTGTTATATAGATACTGTGAAAGTATCAATCAAAGGAGAAATGCACACAGTCCGTTTTTAGAAACTGTGGCTTTAAGCGAGCCGCTGTGATGTCACAACTATAGTAAATGCAGGAACATTGAGCATAATATGTCCCATTTTAAGTTTTTATTATGATCTGTTCTATGGTAAAAAAAAAATAATGAAATACAATATATAATCTATTTTTAATCTTGTGATATCATATCTATAATCTCAACTCAAGTACATTATATGACAATAGTGCTTTAAAGTTACAGATACAGAATTTTCCAGAGTTTTGTTCCCAGGGTGATTTCTTTGCATCAAATTTATTTCCTTTTGTAACCTTTGACCCAAGGAAGGAAAGGCGACTAAAGACAGAGCAGTTCAGCTCCACAGGGGACCAAAAGTCTTTCTGCATTTCAGAGCTGAGGCCGGTCTCATACCATTTTGATTAGTCTTGGGTATTAGAGAGTGATTCACCTTGTGTTTTAAAATAAGATGGGATGGGAGGAGGAGAGGAGGAGAGGAGAGGAGAGGGAGAAACTAAAACTAAGGATGAAAAAAAAATCAATGCTTACTCTGGATTCAGGTATTGCCTGGCCCATTGGAATCCGTCGAGGAATATTTTTGTGTCTGAATGTTTGACCCCGGGGCTCGTCTGTAACTCGGGTTGGAAGCAGACTTTGCAAAGTTCAGCTGGAGCTTCCAGACCTCAAACTAGTCAGCAAGAATCAAGATTATATATGGACCCCCCTTCTAATGCACAACATGGGTCAAAATATGACCAGCATTCATTTCCCATGTTATTTTATCTTTTTAAATCAATTTTATTTATTTCTTCAACTCTTTTTATTGATTTTCCTCATTTTGAACATAAAACATATCAAACAGTACAGACACCATACACATTTACATGTACACATTTACTTAAAAAGGTGATTTAAGTTGTCTTAACTTATATATCTCAAAATAAAAAAGGTAGATAGATGTATTTGAATATATATATCTATATATATATATATATAGATATATATATATATATATATATACTTGTATATATATAAAACCAAACCTGTGTACATTCTTCAAAAGTAAAAAAATAAAAAATAAACAGAGACAGGCAAAAAATAAAATAAAAAAAATAAAAGTTATTTCCTTCTATTAAGAGCACTTCTATAACTCGCCCTCAGGCTGTGTGTTCTGGTAAGAATAATCAATAAATGGTTGCCAAATTCTATTGAACTTTGTTTCTTGATTTTTCAGTAAGAATCTGATTTTCTCCAGCTCTAAATGTCTCATAACATCTTTCATAAGATTTAAATAAGTTGGGGCTGCCTTTTGTTTCCAATTGATAATTGTATGTTTCCGATTAATAAATAAGTATATATTCCAAGTATTCTTTGAATATCTTTTTTTATAACAACCGATCATTATATACATTTTTCCTTTCATACTTTATGAAGAAAATGTTTTTGTATTATTACATCAATTTTACACACATGGGTCAAAAATGACTCATTCATCCAAATTTGATTTAAAATTAAATGACCTAATACTATAATAATAGTAATTTGTTTCAAATAGTTACTTTAGCAGAAAGAGGGGCCAAACACTCATATATTTAATATATTTAACATGTTTATGTATCATTTTGTCACAATACATACAGATACATACACAAATACATACACAATACAGTGGATCTGGAAGGTTTTCACAGCGCTTCACTTTTTCCACATGTTGCTAAGTTACAGCCTTATTCCAAAATTGATTGAATTCATTTTCCCTTAAAATTATACACACAATACCCCATAATGAAATGTTTGACCCATGTTGTGCATTAGAAGCGTAGTGATACAAAAAGGGTTTTTATTCAAAAAGTAAGAAATAAAAACAAAAAATTAGGATGTATGATGATCAAAAACAAGTTGATTGAGGAAAACCTGCAATACTGAATGATGAAATAAATTTATTGCAAAGATACAGAAAATAAAAACTCAGTCGGGTCACTTTAGACCATGTTGTGCATCAAAGGGTTAAGGTGAAAACATGTTTCTGAATCCATTGAATCAAACATTCACAATATCTCTCCGGGGAGCAATAATAAAAAAATATATATCCATTTTTATAGCTGTGTCCCATAAAAGGCCATAAGCTCAGTCACATCAAGCCCTGTTAGGCAGTTTTATGAGCCTGATGATTTGTTAACAGCTAATTTCAAGCTGAGGCATAAATGGCTGCGCAAATGTCACAAGTATAGAAGTTATAATTGGAGAATAATGTGAGCGAGTAATAGCAATAAAAATGTTGTTTTGACAAATGGCTTGTCATGGAGCCGGGCCGCTACGGTAAAATAAAGGAGGGCGTGGCCCAGCGAGTCAGAACTGGTGACAGTGAAGGAGAGAGGAGAAACCAGTGGGAAGGTGTTGAGTAATGGCACATTTATTCACTTGACTGGCTGAAAATGCTCTTCTTTAGGGACATGTGAGTGACACTGTGTGAAAAGGCTCCATCACTGACTCCAGCTATCTACTTCAGGATAAAATTATTCCACCTACAGTGCTACAGTGCTGCTAACTTAGCGTCATTAGCAGCCGCAGCATGTGGTTGGTACCATTTTTCTTTTCTTTTTTTTCCATTTCACCTTGGTTTTACCTTGTGGGTCTGTTTGATTGGGTGCATAGACTGGATATAAATAATAGAAGTAGTCACTGTGACGTCTCATTGGTTTGTGGCCCGTTTGAAGCATCAAGTTCAGAGTTACACTCGTCGTTTTGATGCATTTTTAGTCTTTGTGTAGTATCAGATTTATAACTTACTACCCTTTCAAAATGTCCACCTCCAAAAAATGCTGTAGAAGCGTTACATATTAATATTTTTTTCTATTTTTTTCTGCATAAACCTCTTAAACAACTTCTGCCCTGCTCAAACCTACCAAACATTCAAAGATTTTGAAGACTTAACCCTTTAAATGCCAGTTTGATTGCACAATGTCACTGTTTTTCAAAGAAAAAACACAACATTTTTCATATAATATATCATTTTTGTCTGGGGCATTGGTTTTTACCACAGCCTTGGATATGTCAAAGATTAACTACAAAATTGATTTTGATGCATTTTTAGTTTTTGTGTAGTGTCAGATTTATAACTTACTACCCTTTGATGCGAGGACAACGTTACAGATTAATATTTTTTTTTTACTTTTTCTGCATAAACCTCTTAAACAACTTCTGCCCTGCTCAAAACTATCAACATTCAAAGACTTTGAGGATTTGAACCCTTTAAATGCCAGTTTGATTGCACGATTTCACTGTTTTTCAAAGAAAAATCAAAAAATGTTTAAGTTATTTTCCATATAATAAATCAATTTTAGCTAGGGCATTGGTTTTTATCATAGCCTTGGATATGTCAAAGATTAACTACAAAATTGATTTTGATGCATTTTCAGTTTTTGTGTAATGTCAGATTTAAAACTTATTACCCTTTCAGACCCTTCGGGATAAAAATGTTCACCTCCAAAAAAATGCTATAAAAACTTTACAGATTAATACTTTTTTCTATTTTTTTTCCTGCATACACCTCAAACAACTTCTGCCCTGCTCAAAACTACCAAACATTCAAAGACTTTGAGGATTTCAACCCTTTAAGGTCAGTCTTTAAGTCAGTTTGATTGCACAATGTCACTGTTTTTCAAAGAAAAAACACAATTTTTTTATTTACTTTCCATATAATAAATTATTTTTAGCTAGGGCATTGGTTTTTATCATAGCCTTGGATATGTCAAAGATTAAGAACAAAATTGATTTTGATGCATTTTTAGTTTTTGTGTAGTATCAGATTTAAAACTTACTACCCTTTCAAAATGTCCAGCTCGAAAAAATGCTATAAAAGCGTTACATATTAATACTTTTTTTCAGTTTTTTTCTGCATGAACCTCTTAAACAACTTCTGCCCTGCTCAAGACTACCAAACATTCAAAGACTTTGAGGATTTTAACCCTTTAATTGCCAGTTTGATTGCACGATGTCACTGTTTTTCAAAGAAAAAACACATTTTTGTGTTTTTTTTTACTGTCCATATAATAAATATTTTTTAGCTGGGGCATTGGTTTTTATCACAGCCTTGGATATGTCAAAGATTAAGAACAAAATTGATTTTCATGCAATTTCAAAATATATCAAGAAAAAAATCCTTCTTCCAAAAATCATGTCATTTGCAGTATCACAGCCAAAATGATTGCGAAAACAAAAGTAATAAATGACTGAATGACTGAACTAATAATAATGACTCAATTGACCTCGATTTGCAATATAAAAATGAAACATTTTGCAAAAAATCTTGTAATATCCTCAAATAACACTTCAGAGTTGACGTTTTCAATTTCCAGGAGAAGCCTATAACATACTTTCACTGAACACTGATGTTACGGGCCACACTCTTTTAATGTGCCATATGAATTTGAATATAAAGCATCATTGTGACACATGAACTGTATTAGTATTTCATTTGGACCCTGTGCCAATCACAGCACGACACAGAATTAGAATAATGAGACTGGCTGCATCATGCGCCGCGGTGCAGCCGTCCCGCTGTGATGATCTCTTTATCTCTCAGACTCAAAGAGGAGAAATGAGCTCGGGGAGTTTAAACGAGGAGGTGGCAGGGTGTGACCTTGGAAGTTAAGGCTCTGAGGGGATGGTTGCATGTGTTCTGTGTGATTTGCTGTGAATGAAATGTACTATTCCTAAAAGAGACATGACAGTCCTACAGCGGCTGGCGGCTCATCGATCATCAGAGTGGTCGGGTGGTGAACCGTCGTCTGTCCATCATGTGTGACAGAGTAGTTGACACCTTGTTGTCACCCAAGGTCCCACTGCCCACCGCCATCAGAGGGCTCATGATAGATGTCCGCCTTTTCCTTTTTACACTGAGGTGACTATTGATATCAAATGAGCTCAGTTTCCGGGATGATGGATGGTGAAAATGTCATTTTATAGTATCCAAAGGACCAAAGCTTTATAAAAAAGTAAAAAAAACAAACTGATTTACAATCTCATTTGGGCACAACTGGGCTACAACTAGGGCTGGGCGATATGGACCAAAGTTCATATCCCGATATATTTAGGCTAAATATCTATATGCGATTTAAATATCTTGATATTTTTATTGCAAAGTGAGAGAAAATGTTCAGTCAAAGTCAAAGTCAAATATGACATGTCACAAGTAGTTTTATTCAAACCGTTTATTTAACCCTCTGGAGTCCACAAAAGCACCGGAGCACAACTTCTTCATGACGTAAAAACGAAGCAGCATGGAGCTCTGCTGTCAGCTTTTCTCTAAAGTTTTGGTTTTTCCACAAGTTTCCATGTCCAATTTAATGCATCAAACCTTTTTCAGCAAAGGTAAAAAACATGTCGACCAAGTGTAGTAACATGATTTCACTTTTTTTTGCAGAGATTTTTCTAATATTGCAGTGAGCATTTAGCCTGGGTATACCCATACTGCCTTGCGCACTCTATTTCATTTCGAACTGTGAAAGGGTCTGGCAACCACGGCCGTTTCTTAGCCCTGTTTTAGGGATCCAATCACAGAGCGGGGAGGGACGGCAAGACGATGACGCATACTACTCGACAAATGGAAGCTTGTAGTTTTGTAGTTTTCTTACAGATCCAACATGGCTGCAGCAGATGAGAAACTCTTTTTCGATCTAGCTGACGGCGTTTTCAATAGTTTAGAGCGAAAGTTGATTTTAAAAGAAGAACAACGTTTGACTTTACACTCCTGTTTCACCACCAAAAAGGATGTTTTAGCCTTGCTTCCGACAGGATTTGGCCAAAGCCTAATCTACCAACTAGCCCCGCTACCACTCACTGCTGTAACCACGGTGATCTCTCTACGAGCCGGGGGACAGCGGAGCCGCCCAGAGACCCCCAGCAGCTCGTCTATTGGCCATAAAATCAGTGGATGTGTGTGGCTGAATGACATGAGGCGGAATAAGGCTTAAAAATAAATAATCTTGCAGAAAGCGAGAACTGGAGAAGCAAAGCAGCAAGCAACACTCTCTCACAGACACTCACACACACACACACACACACACACACACACTGCCAGTAGACTGTGAGCTGAAACTACGGAGCAGCCAGAGTCAGAACATGCTGCAGAAAAACGTTGCAGAAGCAGAATTGAGCATTTTAGTCTCAAAGTAGAGATGGGCTAGTCTGGCTATGTAAACATCAATTTCTGTCGCTCTTCATACGTCATCTGGTATAACTGATACAATTGGCTAAGAGATACCTACAGACGCTTATGATAGACATTCGTAGCGCCCAATAAACGGCTCTGGAGGATCGTTAACCACACCTCCTCTACGGAGAAATGAATGGCTGGTGTCCAGACTAGATCTCATTTGTGATATAGTCTGGTGTTAGCCAGGCTAGTCTAATTTCATATCACATTTAAAAATATATCAATATATTTTTATATCGATATATCGCCGAGCCCTAGTTACTACCTGTGGCTGTTAGAGCATCAGACAGATAGTACACTAGAACTCTTCCCCCTATTTTTCATGGTATTAAAAGAGGTTGTATTCATTCCTTCATACAAATATTGTATCAAAGTTTAAAATTCTGCTATCGTAACAACCTCAATGCAAACACATGGCAGTGCCAGTATTCCCCAGCCTGTTAATGTCTGTGTGCCAGCCATTTTACAGACTTGTGACTTTGTGCTGTGTTTCCTGCACTAAGGGCATGTTGGGATATGCTCCAATATCTCCCCAAATAGTGGTGAAGTAGAAATGATGTAACTTGACATAAGTGAGCTGCACTCATGTTTACTAACCCTGCTGAGATTGCTTAAGAGCAAAGAGATACCAGGAGTGCAACAAAGGGAAAACATCTAGAGTCCGCCTTTCACTCTCCGGAGTGCTTCCTCACTCAGACATCTTTTTTTACTTTGCTCTTGATTCAACATTTCCTGCTACACGTAAAGCACACTCAACAATATGATGTTATTTGCAAACACAAGATAAATCTAAAGAATAGACTCTTCACCATTGTTAAACAGGCATCATGCCTCAGGGCGATTTCACAACCCAGGTAGACTGCAAAAAAGGTCTAAAAACCAGATAAAAACAGTAAATCTGAGAGAAATGATCTTGCTGCATGGACAGATAATTTCACTTGACAAGATTTCTTAAATTAAGATTATTAAATCTAGAAATAAGCATGTTGAACGCTTAAAATAAGAAATCAACTCTTACAACAAGATCAATTATCTAACACATCTAAATCTAAACCCAAAATGACAAAAATCTGGCATAAAATGACCAAAACAGACACAAAATGACAAAAAAATGGCATAGAATGCAAGAAAAATACACAAAATGACAAAAATCTGGCATAAGATTAGCAAAACAGACCAAAAATGACCAAAAAACAGGTATAAAATTACAGAAAAATACACAAAATGACCAAAAATAGGCATAAAATGACCTCCCCACACTGCAAAAAAACCACTAAATCTTAAATAAATCTTAAAATAAGAAATTAACTCTTACAACAAGATAAATTAAAGCTGCAAGCAGCGATGAACTGGCCTGAGCAGAGTGACCTGCAACTTTGTTTTTAACAAGATTAGATTTAGAAGTGTTAGATAATGTATCTTGTTTTAAGAGTTAATTTCTTATTTTAAGCGTTCAACATGCTTATTTCTAGATTTAATAATCTTAATTTAAGAAATCTTGTCAAGGTAAATTATCTGTTCATGCAGCAAGATCATTTCCCTCAGATTTACTGTTTTATCTTGTTTTTAGACACACCTTTTTTGCAGTGCAGTTCTTGTGAGAACCTGTTCATGACAATACATTAAATAAATAAAAAATGAAATGTACTCATTGGAGCAAATGTGTCTACACTGATGTAAATGATTTGAAATCTGAAACATATTGTATGAGGTGTTAATGATCTTGCCCTAAAGGAAAATTGTCTGCAAGACTGAAAGCTGTTGAATCTGTGTCTCCATGTTCCTTCATATGTGGATTAGATATCGACCAAAGAGAAGTTGTGTAGGAGAAAACTATAAAACGATTGAGTTACGCTGCTTTCTGTCAAACTGAATCTACTAATTGTTAGAAATCAAACATCCAGCAGCCTCCCAAGAGCTTATTGATGCCATCTGTCGATGGTGGAGTCACTTGACTGAACATCTTGAACCATAATTGTTGCACCTAATACCTGCACTAATTACCAACTAAAGCATCATCTCTCCTGTATTGACAGATGCTGAAGAGCAGCAGAATAATGACGGAGTGAATCTCCGCCTGCGTCAGTCTACAGCGATGTGTCAGGGGTCTGATTTATCTGCTATGAATCCTCACATTAACATGTTTAACCCTCTGGAGTCCACGAACGCACCACAGCACAACTTCTTCATGACGTCACGACTTAAAAACAAAGCAGCATTTAGCACATCAACTCTTTTTCAGCAAAAGTGAAAACCACAATGACCAAGTGTAACGTTTTTTCAATTTTTTTTGTCTTTTTTTTTTTGTAATTTTGTGTATTTCTTTGGTCATTTTATGTCTCTTTTAAGTAATTTTGTGTCTTTTTTTGGTCATTTTGTGTCTTTTTTGGTAATTTTGTGTCTTTTTTTGTGTCATTTTGTGTCTTTTTTGGTAATTTTGTGTCTTTTTTAAAGTAATTTAGTGTTTTTTCAGTAATTTAGTGTCTTTTTTGGGTCATTTTGTGTCTTTTTTGGTAATTTTGTGTCTTTTTAAAAGTAATTTAGTGTTTTTTCAGTTATTTTGTGTCTTTTTAAGTAATTTTGTGTCTTTTTTGGTCATTTTATGTCTTTTTTAAGTAATTTTGTGTCTTTTTTGCTCATTTTTTGTCTTTTTTGGTCATTTTGTGTCTTTTTTTTTTAGAAATGTTGTGTCTTTTTTGTCATTTTGTGTCTTTTTTAAAGTAATTTAGTGTTTGTCAGTCATTTTGTGTCTAATTTTGTGTATTTCTGTGGTCATTTTGTGCCTTTTTAAAGTAATTGTGTGTGTTTTTTGTCATTTTGTGTCTTTCTTTTAGTCATTTTGTGTCTTTTTTTAGCAATATTGTGTCTTTTTTTAGCAATATTGTGTCTTTTTTTAGTAATTTTGTGTATTTTTTTGGTCATTTTGTGTCTTTTTTCGATCATTTTGTGTCTTTTTTTAGTAATTTTGTGTCCTTTTTTTGGTCATTTTGATACTGCCTCCAGCGGCCCGCAGGTAATTTGAGTTTGAGCCCCCTGCTCTAAAGGGCTTAAGTGTGTGTGTGTGTGTTTGTGGGTCCATGCATGTGTGGTAGTGGTCTTGTCCAACAATGGGTCGGTGAGTTTAGCCGGAGCAAACAACCTGCGCCCTCAATTAAGCAGCTTGCAAATGAACAACAAACACGAGGTGAAAAGAATATGTTTTCAATTTCCCTTCGACTTGCTGGTCATTACGCTTATCAAAGGGACCCGTTTTAATGGCTTTGCTCTTGAGGACATGGGAGAAAATGATTTATTATTGCTGCACCTCCAGCTCCTCATTCACAATGCATATTGTTAGCGTGAAAATAACAACCGCTGAAGATCACATTCAGTGGCTCGGAAGGTTAAATAAACACCTTGTCCAAAGCTATGACAACACAGGCTGAGCAGGCAGAGAGGACAGGCCTGTGACCACTCACTGGAGCACAACACAGTCTTATATAGCAGCAAGGTTATTGGTAAGCTGGCTGCAGTGGTAATATGCTGTCATATTAGCTATCTGGATGTCAGAATGTGATGCCTCAGAGGGAGATCAGGGGCTGTATCTCCTCCAGCAGGGCTGGAGCTGGAATACTGCTCAACCAAACAAAAGTAATGCGCATGAGTGAATAATGATGATATTGTTAGCGAGGTGTCACTTTCAATAATACATGCTTTGGATATTGCCTTTAGCTCGCCATACAGAAGTCTTAGAGTCACAGTGTTTTTTTTTTGTTTTGCCTGGGCTTTGAATGCTGAGGGAATAAAATCCAACACATGGAATAAAATGATGAATGGCTCCCTATGGCCAATAAGCAAATCGATGCCAAATCAATGTCTATTTGGGATACGGGTAATTAATGGATCCGTGCACTATACAATACTGTGTGCAGTTCTAGAGGTTGTGGGCCTGTTCTGATCAAAAGTCAATGGGGTCAGATACATATGCTAGCTTTGTTAATTTCAAAGCACACAACCTGAGGGATTAAAATACTGCAGCGTATTCTACCAGGTGTTACACATCATAAGCAGGAAGTTCAAAATCCAGGGGCCGGATTCACAAAACATTCTTAAGAAAACAATGCCACTTTTTTTTAAACTTGGCTCTTAAAAAATAAGAACAAGTTTCTTCTCTTAAGTTTTATCTTATGTAGAAGCCCTTTTGGGTTTCTTGCCGCTACCTTGCACCTTCCTTTTGTTGTTGCCTCTTTATCCTTGTCTTTTGTCTTATTTGTAAAAAAAAAAACATCAAACACTTCTTTGAATCTGGCCTCAGGTGCCTGCCCTCCCAAGAAAAACAACCGAAATGATGTTTATAAGTTGGTGGTTTTGACTCTAGTCCATGGGGAGTAAAACAGGGAGTCAGGTGACACAAATAATGAGCAACAAAGTCTGTCTAGGGACGTCAGGGTGGCTGGTAGAGCCAACAAAACACAACAAAACGCTTTAACATGGCTGTTGCTGTTTGTTTACTGTTTCCAGCCAACAGTAAACGCTGTTTTTTTGCAACCATGATCACTAACTTAACCAATAGGTTGTTATTGTAACGATGAAGGTCCCCGAACCATAGACTAACCTGACTGTAATGTTAACTCAAACCATGTTACGCATTGTTCTGCTTCTCTCCTGATGACGGCTCACCGTGTTAGCGACCTGTCAATCAAAGGTAGCCCCGCCCCAAATCATAAGATTCTTTATCTTTTATTTTCTTCAAAATGGGGCCATTATTAGAACTATTAACATGAAATTGTCTTTAAGATGATTTTTTACTAGTGATTGAGACCATAGTGTTGGCCTAAAAAAATTCTGACGTAATAAATCAAGTGAGAATTTTTCTAATTTTGCATTGAAATTTATGAACCGAAATGTTTTTACAGCCAAACTTACGGCCCCCTGCTGGAATTTTCGGCAGAATGCAGCTTTAGGCACTTCCTGGTTTGCCTCCCTGCTCAGACCCGGAGGTTGCCGCCTGTCACGTGTTGAAAATAGCACTCGTCATGTTTTTTGTTGGACACAGAAATAAAAAAATGTACATCTTTCCATCCCCAGTCTCTAGTTTCATTTTATAAGGGAATATTCCTTTTTTTCCGGCCCCTAAAAAATGACTTATTTTCTCTCATGTGGTAAACCATCATAGTGAGCGTGCTAACTCGACTCTTTTTCTGAGGACAGAACTGTCTGAATGGACAGAAATGTTTTTGCAGCCAAACTTATCACACCCTGCACTTCCTGGTTTGCCTTCCTGCTCAGACCCGGAGGTTGCCGCCTGGCTGAACTGCACCCCAATCCAACCAGTAATAGTTTTGGAAATATCTTATCCTGGAGCGTTAAAGGTGCATGAATCACTCAACTGAGTGACCAACAGACCAACAAACACCATCATCTATTGTAAAAAACAATAGATGCATACCTTTATATTGTAATGTATGTAACACACCGTCTAATAAACATGTACTCTAAACTCTGTTGGGCTAAGATAGGGATGGGCAACTGGAGGCCCGGGGGCCAAATACAACCCGCACCCTCACTTGAAGTGGCCCTCAGTACAACTACATGCATTTGAGCATGAAATCTTAAAAGTGCAGTGTAAAAATGCACAAAATTACTTCTTGCAATTAATGTTGGTCTGCTGTTCTTGCACTACAAAAAGAAGAAATCACAGTAAGTGGTTATTTTTTATTTGCTTCAAACCTTTTGTATTCCTATTTATACTGTTCTACATGCATTTGAGCATGAAATATGTTAAGTTACTGCACTGTAAACAAATAGACACAAAATAAACAAATAGACACAAAATGACCAAAAAAGACTCAAAATGAACAAAAAAACACAAAATGAACAAATAGACCCAGACTGACCAAAAAAGAACCAAAATTACCAAAAACAAAAAGACACAAAATGAACAAAAAAGACACAAGATGAACAAAAAAAGACACAAAATGACAAAAAAAAGACACAAAACGTACAAAATCATGAAATCTTAAAGTGCAGTGTAAAAATGCACAAAATTACTTCTTGCAATTAATGTTGGTCTGCTGTTCTTGCACTGAAAAAAGAAATTGCAGTTTTTTATTTACTTCAAACTTTTTGTATGCCTATTTCTACTGTTAAACATGCATTTGAGCATGAAATATGTTAAGTTACTGCACTGTAAACATATTTAAAATTGCAGTTTCATCATATCTGGCTAAGTGCACGCTCCTATATGTGGCCCTGTGGTAGTGAACATGAAAAATTGTGGCCCCCTGCAGCATTGAAGTCGCCCATCCCTGGTCTAAGATAACCCAGAGATAGTTTATTCTGTGCCCGGTTAGCATGACATATTGTGGGTCACCAGAACACTAAGAGCCGGCCGTGTGATGATGTGGCAATCCTCCCCACTGATTTCATCGTAGGTGCAGATGTCTGCAACAGGGCAGTCACTGGCCCTCACTTCCTCCTCTTGGCTGCGGCTGATTTAACAGGCTGTTTGTTACACAAGAGTCTGGCATGGCTTTAGTCCTGCTGATGTGTCCCTCATGGGCCACATCCTGTTACCGCTCTGCTCCCACTCGCTTGTTGACACATAGGTCATTGCAGGGCGTTGGCTCTGCTTCCAAACATTCAGACATAAAAAGACATGGCAGACACACAAATATATAAAAAAAAAACACTCTCGCACAGAGCTGAGCTTGTCAAGTGAGCAACCGGCAGACATTTCTCTTCTCATTACAGTGCATGTGTGTGTGTGTGTGGCTCCTGCTTGTGGGATATGTTGTTTGGCCATGACTTTTCATCCTGGAAGCCCATAATTAGACAGCAGTGGATGTTGCCGAGGAAGGCTGAGGTTAACGAGTGGAAGCGGGCGGCCTGTTTTCACAAACACAATGAGGAGAGTTTGAGGCTTAATTACAGGAGTGACACCCCCGGCTGGACCCTGATGACACGTTTCCTGTGATTAGAGGAAATGATCGGTATCGATTGCGAGGGGCGGAGTAGAGTCATGTTTAATTGCATTAGAATAATTGAGTATTGATGGCCGAGGTGAGGCCTGTCCTCGATGACGATGAGGCCGCAGTGTGTCAGGTGTGAAAGCTGTTTACGCCACAGTGCTCTTTAAACCTCTGAAGTCTCTGAAGGAGATTTTGGTTCAAATGTGTCAACTTGTTCTGCATTCGTTTCTGTCTCTGTTCAGCATCTTTCAGTCTGTCCTTACATCACATGCATGGCTCCTTTTTCTCCTCACAAACTTGGCTGTCAGTCAGATTTCTCATTTTATTTTAATTAACAAAGTATAAATCTGCCAGGAACCGAAAATACAAATAAAAGACACATGTTTCTCTGGAAATGTGCCTTTTTTTTTAACCATTTATACACACAAAAACAGCAGAAAATATAATAAATAATAAAACTACAAAACAGTCTATTTGCATGTTAATTAAAAATAGGAATAGTTTTCATTGTAGAAAGAAAATTCACATTTTAAAAATGGTCTATAAACATACATGCTCCTATGATGCACTTTCAACTGGCTTTCTCAGCTTGTCTACATATCATATATAAATAAAGTTATGACTGTTAATAAAACATGTGTATTTTCAATAAATAGATGGACTCCAGAGGGTTAAGCTGTTCAATGCTAGAAGCATTACCTGCCCAAAATTTTGCATTGAAATGAATGGGACGGCCAAAAGAAAATGAGCGAAAAAGAACAATAATTGGAGATTTTCAAACGTCTACTTCTCCGGAGAAAGGGAGATGTAACAGTTTTTTTAGATCGCTCTAACAAAGCTATTTTTTCATTTTTCTTAAAAAAACAAACATATGTAGACGTCCAGGAAGAACTCAGGACGCTCAAGGTGAAGTCGGATCAATGATAGGTATTATGGTTTTGCCAAAAATGCTTTCTGTTCGAGGACAGAAATTTCAGTCTGTCCACCTCTGCTGTCACTGTTCCAGGACAGGTGCCAGTTAATTCTGTTGATTGCTTTGATCTGATTGCCTTTGATCTTTGATGTGACTACAGTTACAGATACACACACACACATGTGCGTAATCGCGCACACTCCTCACACATGCATACACATGCTTCAAACACACACACAGGTAACTTTATGCGATTTGCGTTTAAATGAATAAAAAAAAAACACAAAAAAAAAACACATAAGACAAAATAAGAGCACATGGATGTGTTAGCAGAGTCCACCACAGAATTTGCCAAAAGACTGTTAAAATAAGACGCCTTCAATAAAACAAATAAGAACCCTTATTATCCTTTACAATAATTCATTAAAATATGCAATGATTAAGGTGGAATAGCAGCATTAGAAAGTGCGAGAGGCACCAAATTTAGGCTTTTAGGGCAAAAATGTTCTCCAGGACCACGACCCCGGACACCCAGACTTTGTTTGGGTCCCCCCATCATAGTCATTTGGTGAGCTTCGTCCCCCCCAGTTCAAAAATCCCATCTGCGCCCCTGTTTGAAGACCCACATATTTAAATTCCCTCTAAAATATAGAGTAAAATTATATGACTAAGGCTGTAATTTGGGGGGTGCTCTTTCTCAGAGGACAGTTTGGGACCCTCCACTTTTTACAGTCCGACAACTAACATAATAATTAAAAGACTATAGAGTGAAGCAGTAATGTGCTGTGGTATATCATTACCTTCATACCACACAGAGGATAAATGAAGAGTTAACATGGAAATAATAACTTAAAAACTAAAAGCTATTTCAAGAGTCTGTAACAAACTTTTATAGTGGAGCTTGTAGTGTCTGGTGTAAACAAAGTCAGAGGAAACACATTATGCAATCTTGACCTTCACATGGTTTAATGGTGTTAAAATGTTATTTTTGAAATATCTCCAAAAAGTATAAAGGCAATTAATTTTTTCTTCTTCTTTGCTACATGAAAACATGCATTATATCCCTCACCTTGCACAGTTTCCTTCCTTGAACCACTTTAACCGTTTTTATGCAAAGTTTCTCAACTTCAAGTTTCTGAACCTGAACTGTGCCAAAATACCATCATTACCTTTAGTACAAGTCATTTTCTATTTGAAAGGTGTCTGTGTGAACATTCTGCCTATGAAAGCTTTATATTTAAAAGCCTCCAGACTAGTTTTTTATTATTATAAATACACATTTACCATATTGCTTTGAAGTATACAACAGATTTCAGGGCAAAAATATGATCAAAATCAAGCAATAGACCTCCAATACATTTCTGTGGGGTTAACCCTCTGGGGTCTATGATCGTTCATGTGACGTTTAACAAAAAAACGAGGTCACATGGAGCGCTACTATCAACATCACTCCAAAGTACAGACTTGAAACTTTCTCCTAGTTTTTGTTTGACATTCCTAGCTCATGTAAAACCAAAGATATGATAGTTTTAATTTGATAGTACATAAATATTTGAGCGTTGGTGTAGCTCTGTGTGTAATTTCACACAGTTTGTTTTGAAGAGTTGCAGCTAACAAGGACAAAAAACACCTATAAATATACTGTTTTTGTGTTGTATATATATAATTATATATATCATGTTTTTATGGGACTTTTTTGTATATAGTTTTATTATATTTAAATTTTACCTTTTTATATCTTCATATTTGTATCCTATGTTTACATTTTCAAGTTCCAAAACAGTTCATTGAGCATATTTGTGGTTTTTATTGTAGTAAATAATATAATTTTTTATGATTTTTGGGCTCAATATGTTGATAAAGTATAGGTTAAAGTGAGAAAATAATTGTCAGATCATATAGTGAAGAAAAAAATGGATACCAAATATGGGTATAGTAAACATATTTTATGTGTTGCATGAAGGGCAAAATCAAAAGTATTCAAAAACGGCCAAAATAGGCTCAGAGCCCAGAGGGTTAAACGATTAATCATATCTTAATCATTTTTTTGTTTGTGTCAGGGATATCTGAGAACATCAGATGATTATAATTTTAAGAAAGTGATAGTGAATTTGCATACAGTGTAAAAACAAAAGAAAATACTTTTTTTTTAACCCTCTATGGTATGTTGTTGACCTCTGGTAACATTCCCATTTTCGGCCTGTCAAATTTCTACAATGCATGTTTTTTGATTGATACGATTTGATTTTAAAAAAGAGGGAAGAGTATAGGGAACAGACTTTTCCAAAGGAAACAGTTTTGCCATTTTGTGCCACAAAAAATCACTCAAAACATAATTTCCTGGCCCTTTTCCATCTGGAAAAAATACATTCCTACTGATAGGTGAGTAAATCTTCATTTCTGATAGTTTCATCCACTTAGACTGTTGAAGACATTCATTTCAATGGGTCGTTGGTTCAATGGTTCAGTGTTTCCTACAGGCAACATTCAGACAAGAAACCGGTTAAAAAAGTTCCTTTTATAATGTTTTTAAATTTAAAATGTTATGTATTGTTCCCTGTTGAAGCTACTGAATCTTTTACACATGTTTATTAAATAAATGATGTTAAAAATAATTTTAAAAACTTTATTTTTCACTTGTGCACCTACAGCAACAAACCCCAAAAACAAAAACAAAGAAAAAAGAATTTTTACAATTTCTTCAGATTATGTTTATTTAATCTATTTTAAGACAAAAAACCTTTCCTATCTGGCATCATAATGCGTACCATAGAGGGTTAAAGACAAATTGCACTATCCTCATTAGTACTTAAAAGCTTCTGCAGTCTTTTGACTTTTGACAGTAATTTCAAGTAAACATGAACTCCATTAATAGTCCCATCTGTTAAAACTACACACACAGAATGGTGCTTTTGACTGGGGTCCTCTGGGAATCCATTACATTGGAGTTTTAAAAAAAAAAAACACTCATTAAAACAGAAACATAAAACCGTAAAATTAACTTATTAGGAACAAATTGATTGACAAAGTCATGAAAAGCTGTCATACTTGTGAGAAATGACAGAAAGTATTCCTCTGGGAGGTTCTGGGGACATAAAAAGGTTTCATAATATTTTCTGATGTCTCCTGATACGCATCTACAGATTGATTGATTTTTTTGATTAAATGATATGTCACTATGTTTACATAATATGAAAAGTAAGTTTTGAAACTCATATTGCAAAAAACAAAAAAACAAAACATAATTACAATTACAGCATTTTTGTTTTCTGCTGTTATATAAAATATATAAAACTCCTTTGGTTTTGGTCCTTATTAATAAATTAATAATTAAATATGCCTATGGAATAAATACATATGCCCTTAGAATAAAAAACAGCAATAAAAAAAGGCCCCTTCAAATAAATGTGGAATATTTGAATAAAAATGAATAATTGCATAAGAAAATGGGAACATGTTTATTGAATGCCATATTAAATAAATAAATAAATAAGCCTATGAAATAAAAACATATGCCCTTAGAATAAAAAACAGCAATAAAAAAGGTCCCTTTAAATAAATGTGGAATAATTAAATAAAAATGAATAGTTGCATAAGAAAATGGGAACATGTGTATCGAACGCCATATTAAATAAATATATATGCCCTTAGAATAATAAAAAACAATAAAATAAAGGCCCCTTCAAATAAATGTGGAATAATAAAAATTAAAAAAAAAATTAAAAACATCATTAAAAAAATAAACATCTGCTTATTTTACAGCTGTCTATAACACAATCCTCATTAAAATCCTTTCAAGTTCTCCAATACGATCCAATTAGGCCAAAGTTTGAGCATATTGAATATATTTGCTGGTGACCTCTTGAGGTTACCACGTCAGGCTGCTCTGCAGTTCACCTTGCACCACCGCTCCATCGATCCTCCACCTTCCTATCAAGAAATATCAACACAACCTTATGCTTACTCCTACAATATCTGTGACTCTGCTGACTCTGCTTTTACTCCCAATATTTATCATCCCACACCTAATCAGTCTCACACTTCACCTCATGCTTAATAAAGAGAAAAACAGTAGCAGAGAAACAAGAAAACATCTCTTGAGAGATGATTTTTATACTGCAACAGTAAATAACATTTGTGTATAATTCACTAGAAATAATAGAGCGGGCTCCTTTTGGGGTGACCGCAGTTACATATGTGGTTTTTTATTCGTATATGATTTGTGTTGTCACCGACATCTAGTGTCCCGGCCGGTTTCAGCCTCTCCCTCCTACACTGGAAAAAACTGGAGTGACGTTTACTTAACTCCATGGAGTCTTATTGGGCTATTTCGTCCATTTTTGAATCATTTTCATGTCTTTTTGTGTCTGTTTTGGTCATTTGTGTCTTTTTTTGGTCATTTTGTGTCTGTTGTTGTGTCTTTTTTAGTTATTTTGTGCTTGTTTTGGTCATTTTGTGTCTTCTGTGGGGTTTTTTGGTCATTCTGTCTTGTCATTTTATGTCTATTTTGGTTATTTTGTGTCTTTTTTTGGTCATTTTGTGTCTTTTTTAGGTAATGCTGTGTCTGTTGTTGTGTCTTTTTTAGTTATTTTGTGTCTTGTTTTGGTCATTTTGTGTCTTTTTTGTCAATTTGTGTCTTCTGTGGGGTTTTTTGATCATTCTGTCTTCTCATTTTGTGTCTTTTCTGGTCATTTTGTGTTTTTTTTTTGTCATTTTGTGAATTTTTTAGTCATTTTGTGTCTTTTTTGGTAATTTTGTGTCTTTTTTAGTCCTTTAGTCCAACATAAAATGTGATTTTTGAATCTTTTTTAACTTTCAAAACACTATCATGCTCAATAAAAAAATGTAAATGATGCAAATGTGAACAAAGGTGTCACATATAACATATAAGAGGGTTACATCGAGTTCTATCATTTTATACTAAATATATTTGACCTTGAATATTTATTTAAAATCGTAGCTCCATGAAAATAAAAATCAGACATTCCTTGGTCACCTTGTGAATCCACCGTAAGAGCTAACAAACATTAGCATTAGCACTTGAGCTAACAAGCACTTTTACTATAGTTAAGACAACAAATATAGCCACTAATATATATGACAGAAGAAAATAAACTTTAACAAACCTTGTGTCCTGTCAGCCAGCCACTATAGAAGCCTTTTCATACTTTATATCAACTTTATATGAATTATGACGCACTCGTGATTATTTAACGTTTGTTTTTCATTTTACCGTTCCACCTGTTATTTCTTGTCACTGCCTTTCAAAATTAAAGCACCCGTTTCACGCTGGACGGCAACTTTTCAAAATAAAAGCATCACAACATTGTAAAACACCTAGAAAATATACAAACATGAAAAACAAGCTATATAATAGAAAAACACCAATAGGAACCTTGATAAAGGTCATTTACAGTTGTGTGAAAATAAAATAAATGGAAAAGTGATATAGTGATTGGAGTATTTATTACTTTTTACGGCTAAATTTCATTTACTCCACAATAACAGTCTTATCACAACATGTATTCTTATCAGTAGCAGCTCAAAACCAGATAATTTACTGTATTTTATAAAGAGAAAAATCTCTTTTTTTCAGTGTAGTGTGTTTGTCGTTTCTCGCTGGTTGTGCACCCAGACATCCTTGATCTCCAGCCAGAGACGGTGGCTTCGGGGCAGGCAAGGCCGTGGAAAGTCACCCTGCTCCAAGGTCAGTGTGGTCTGGACGCCGACATGGGATCACTGAGTAAACAAGCGGTTTCAGTCCGGGGCAGCTCAGGGCAGCCGAAACAAGGGCGTGTTTGGCATGTTTGTGTGTGTGTGCATGTGCCAAGTAGTCTTAAAAGTTTGGATAGGCTCACTGCGTGCTGTCTCCTGGAGCTTTTTTCTTCTTTTTTTTTTCTTACTAAATGTTGACTGCTTCATGTCTCAGCTGGGGACGAATGTGTGTGTTAACCCTTACTGGGGCACTCAGTATTGAAATACTTGCATATTCCAAATTTCAACCCTAGAGAATATTGGAGGATATTACAGAATGTGGACCAAGACAGACACAAAATGACAGAAAAAAAATAAATTACTTAAAAAAATAAACAAAATGACCAAAAAAAGACACAAAATTATTTTAAAAAGACACAAAACGACACAAGAAAGACACAAAATGACCAAAAAAAGATACAAAATTACTAAAAGAGACACAAAATGACCATAAAAGACACAAAATTACATAAAAAAACTAAATTACTTAAAAAAAATAAACAAAATAACCAAAAAAAGACACAAAATTATTTTAAAAAGACACAAAATGACCCAAAAAAGACACAAAATTATTTAAAAAAGACACAAAACGACCCAAAAAAAGACACAAAATGAGCAAAAAAGACACAAAATGAGCAAAAAAAGACACAAAATTACTAAAAGACACACAAAACGACCCAAAAAAGACACAAAATGAGCAAAAAAAGACACAGAATTACCAAAAAAGACACAAAATTATTTAAAAAAGACACAAAATGAGCAAAAAAAGATACAAAATTACTAAAAGAGACACAAAATGACATAAAAAAATGAAATTACTTAAAAAAAATAAACAAAATAACCAAAAAAAGACACAAAATTATTTAAAAAGACACAAAACGACCGAAAAAAGACACAAAATTATTTTAAAAAGACACAAAATGACCAAAAAAAGACACTAAATTATTTAAAAAAGACACAAAACGACCCAAAAAAGACACAAAATGAGCAAAAAAGAAACAAAATGAGCAAAAAAAGACACAAAATGAGCAAAAAAAGATACAAAATTACTAAAAGACACACAAAACGACCCAAAAAACACACAAAATGAGCAAAAAAAGACACAGAATTACCAAAAAAGACACAAAATTATTTAAAAAAGATACAAAATTACTAAAAGAGACACAAAATGACCAAAAAAGACACAAAATGACATTAAAAAAAAACAAAATTACTTAAAAAAAAAAAAAAAAAAAGACACAAAATTATTATTCTTGCTAAATGTTGACTGCTTCATGTCTCAGCTGGGGACGAATAATGTTGGGATGAAATATTCATTATTGGAGCTCTTGCGGCCTGCATGTGCTGGGGGTGGGAGGCTGTTTAAACACATCTCATCAATATCATTCCCCAGCATTGCCACTGACAGGCATTAGTGTACCGTCAGAAGAAATTACTGTATTAAACTGTCCTTCATGCATATTCATGCTTGTATATCACAATGACAACGGGCAAAATGAGCTCGGTATCACCGAATTAACATGCAACTCAACCAGACAGAATGATTTTGATATAATCAGCTTAAGTATGACACTGCCAACTTAAGGAATTACTGTATGACAGCTCATTTGCATAATGGGTGTCCTCAAACAAATGTAATCACTTCAGATTATGTCAATCTGTTTGTTAAAACATGATGAAAATCATGACACGTGTCTCGCTTTTAAAGGGAAATTTCACCCCAAGATACACTTCTAATATAACGTATCATCAATATGACAGGAAGTGATGATCCGAAGCTTTCAGTTTCTAACAAACGGCTTATTTTCTGCTGTTACGCAACACATATTAAGTGATCTGTGTGGTTTCTACTGTTGACTGAGAGGTTATTGGGCTTTCTGAAACTCATATTGCAATAAAAATAAAAATAAAAAAAAATTACATTTACAGCATTTTTGTTTCTGCTGTTATAAAATATAAAATATATAAAACTTCTTTGGTCAAGCTTCTTTTGTTTGGATTTTGGAAGAAAAATAGAAACTGCAGAGAAATAAAATGAAGATAAATACTTGCTGCACTGCAAAAAAGGTGTGTCTAAAACAAGATAAAAACACTAAATCTGAGGGAAATTATCTTGCTGCATGGACAGATAATTAAAGATTTCTTAAATTCAGATTATTAAATCTAGAAATAAGCATGTTGTACGCTTAAAATAAGAAATTAACTCTTAAAACAAGATGAATTAAAGCTGCAAGCAGCGATGAACTGGCCCATTTCTTGTTTCTTACCAAGATTAAAAAAAACCTTTAGATTTAGAAGTGTTCCATCATTTATCTAGCGGGTTTGTCCCGTCCAGATTCATTCAAGTTCGACTTTCAGTGTAAATTAAACACACCATAAGGTGTTATGGTAAACACGTGTAGCTTTCAAAATAAGAGCACATGGATGTGTTAGCAGAGTCCACCACAGAATTTACAAGAAAACTGTCAAAATACGACACCATAAATAAAACAGAACCCTTATTGTCCTTTACAATAATTCATAAAAAATATGCAATAAATAAGATGGAATATTCCATTAGTTAGACTATTTTCATTGCAGCACATAAAGAGTCCGGCGGCTAATGGTGCATTCAAGGTCTACACGAATGTCAGAATTTTCAACGTTGTTCCGAGCTCCAAGTTCCGACTTTTAGTGTTAATATAACACATCATAAGGCATTACGGTAGGAACGTGTTAGACTCGCCTCCAAAATAAAAGCAAACACATGTAGCTTTCAAAATAAGAGCACATGGAAGTGTTAGCAGAATCCACCACAGAATTAACAAGAAAACTGTCAAAATACGATGCCTTAAACATTTCTGGAAAAAAAAAAAAATCCTGTGGGAAACACTGGGAGGAGAGATGTTTTTGGGTCCTTCATTGAGTCAGCTTCAAGTCAGTAAATTTGTTTGGCTGCACTGGGAATTTCATGTACAAACTTATTTAAAAAAAAAAAAAAAAATTTGCTCTTCTTCTTCTTCTTCTTTTCTATTCTTTTCTTCTTTAACATATAGCACTCCTGTAGCAATGACAGTTAGCTCTTAAAGTTATGTACTTACTTGATTCCTATGGTCTGTGTCTAGTACCATCAGGTTGAATGCACTTATTGTAAGTCGCTTTGGACAAAAGCGTCTGCTAAATGACATGTAATGTAATTTTTATTTATGTAAATATGTTGGTTGTTCTTTACACTACAGTTCATATAAAATTGTTTAAATAAAACATATTGTGGTTAAGGCATGGAGTGGAAAAATAACTTATGAGTTGAAATCATGTGGTGACAGCTGTGCGTCCCTGCTTCATACGTCTAAATCTCTTGTCCCATAAACAGACTGAATGTATAACAGCCGTTTGTTTGTGTAACTGTAAAGGTCAAAACATGATGCCAGCAGTGCTGCAAACTATGTTATCACCCGCTGAACCGTATTATTTTGACATGATGTATAGGCTATTCATAATGTGTATATTTAATATTTCATACATTGCTGCGTGTCATACATATTTCATGTACAGCGTTCACTAATGCAGTGTAATGCATCTCAAATTAGCTTCATGCAACTTGCTGACAAAAAGGGAAATGCCCTCCGCCCACAGACACGCTGGGTTTGTCCTGCATGGACGTGGCCCCAACTGCCTCCATCCACCAGCACTGGAGGCCGTCCTTATGCTCCGAGTGCCATCCCTCCATCCCTCCATCCCTCCATCCCTCCATCCCTCCATCCCTCCGTCCCTCCGTCCCCTCCGGCACAACGCTGAGGGAGCTCTACTAATGTTTCTCTGCTCTGCTGGGACTAAATGTGATGGACCGGACAATGAGTCAGCCTATAGGAACATGTGTTTATGTTCACTATGAGAATAGAAACAGAGATGTTTAAATTAAGACAGGAAGGAAGGGAGGAAGAGAGGGAGGGAGGGAGGGAGGGAGGGAGGAGGGAGGGAGGAAGGAAGGAAGGAAGGAAAGAAGGAAGGAAGGGAGGAAGGAAGAAGAAGAAAGGAAGAAAGAGGGGGACGGAGGAAGGATGGAAGGAAAGAAGGAAGAAAGAAAGGAAGGAAGGAAGGAAGGGAAAAAAGGAAGGAAGCAAGAAAGAAAGAAAGAAAGAAAGAAAGAAAGAAAGAAAGGAATGAATGAAGGAAGAAAGAAAGGAAGGAAGGAAGGAAGGAAGGAAGGAATGAATGAAGGAAGGAAGGAAGGAAGGAAAGAAGGAAGGAAGGAAAGAAGGAAGGAAGGAAGAAAGAAAGAAAGAAAGAAAGAAAGAAAGAAGAAGAAAGAAAGAAAGAAAGAAAGAAAGAAAGAAAGAAGGGAAAAAAGAAAGGAATGAATGAAGGAAGAAAGAATAGAAAAAAGGAAGCGAGAAAGAAAGAAAGGAAGGAATGAATGAATGAATGAAGGATGGAAGGAAGGAAGGAAGAAAAAAGAAAGAAAGAAAGAAAGAAAGAAAGGGAGCAAGAAAAGAAGGAAGGAAGCAAGAAAGAAAGGAAGGAAGGAAGGGAGGAAGGAAGAGAAGAGAAAGAAAGATATTTAAATGGACTGTAATAATCAGGGGAGTGTTCCATATCATTTTGCAGCTCATGCTTCCTTGATAAAGAAGGGAACACAGCGTCTCACACTCATTCTCTCCACTCGACGCTTCACAATGTGCTGCTAGGAGCATTAAAATGTGTTTTTCTTTTTTGAACACAGAGTCTTCGATGAGTCTAATCAGCATTTATAGATTCATTGAGGAACTTGATTACAGCTTTTAAAGTCTGCAGCTGGTCATTATGCTAATCCGAGAGCCTTCAGTGTGTACTTATATAACCCTGCCACACAATGAGTGGTGTTCCATGATAGGGGAATAAAGCACCAGTGAACTAAGAGCTCTTTAACCAGAAAACTCTACAAAAAAATATTTCCGGTGGGACTGAAAAACAACAGAGTGCAGCAACGGTCACAGCCTGAAGTCAGGAGCTAATCATTAACTGAGATGAAGCAGCAGCTGATAACACAAGTTAAAGAACAAAAACCCCAAAAGATTAATTGATTAATACATTACCACAGGCTGCAATTATATGTATGATATGCTACTGTAAAAAACAAATCTTTATTGATATCCCTCAAGGCACACAACAACACAAGCAGCACAAAAACAGTCTAAGAGATGTGAGATGGGAGGGAGGGAGGGAGGGAGGGAGGGAGGATGGAAGGAAGGAAGGAAGGAAGGGAGGAAGGAAGGGAGGAGGGAGGGAGGGAGGGAGGAAGGAAGGAAGAAAGAAAGAAAGAAAGAAAGACAGAAACGGAGAAAAAGAAAGGAAAGAAAGGAAGCAAGAAAGAAAGAAAGAAAGAAAGAAGGAAGAAAAAAAGGAAGGAAAGAAGAAAGGAAGGAAGGAAGGAAGAAAGAAAGGAAGAAAGGAAGCAAGAAAGAAAGGATGAGAGGGAGGGAGGATGAAAGAAAGAAAGAAAGAAAGAAAGAATGAGAGGGAGGGAGGATGGAAGGAAGGAAGAAAGAAAGAAAGAAAGATAGGAAGAAAGAAAGAAACAGAGAAAGAAAGAAAGAAAGAAAGAAAGAAACAGAGAAAGAAAGAAAGATAGGAAGAAAGAAAGAAACAGAGAAAGAAAGAAACAGAGAAAGAAAGAAAGAAAGAAAGAAAGAAAGAAAGAAAGAAAGAAAGGCAATTATATGTAAGATATGCTACTCTAAAAAACAAATCTTTATTGATACCCCTCAAGGCAAACAACACAAAAACACTGTTAAGAAACTTAAGATGATAAATAAAAAGGCTTTAGTGGATTGTTTGATTCTGCCGGAGCCCATTAAAGCTCCACTGTTGGTGAAGCTGCACATTCATTGTGTAGAAAGCTAATATAGAGCTAATATGGAGGCTGTACAGCCAGCCGGGGAACAAGGTCGAACACGCACCACGGATATGTCTTTACCCCGGGCCACTTCCTTAATTCTTAAACAAGATGTGCACGACAGAGAATTAATTTTCTGCGTAAACAAGTTACAGTTTGTTTCCTGAGGTTGTTCGGCTGGCTGCTTTCTGTCGGAAGCTGCACATGATTAATAATGTCGTCCTACACCTTCTGTCAAGGGAATTAACGGAGAAATGGTGAAAATGAGCGTATGAGTGTATGAGAGTGGACTGGGTTGGTTGTGTGTGTGTGTGTGTGTGTGTGTGTTAGGGATGCTGCTGACAACTTGTTTTCCTGATGTTTATACGTAAGTTTGTACTTTAGTCGACTGGTGTGAAAGAAAGGAAGGAAGGAAGGAGGGAAGGAAGGAAGGAAAGAAGGAAGGAGGGAAGGAAGGAAAGAAGGAAGGAAGGAAGGAAAGAAAGAAGGAAGGAAGGAAGGAAAGAAGGAAAGGAGGAAGGAGGGAAGGAAGGAAAGAAGGAAGGAAGGAAGGAAGAAAGAAAGAAAACAAAAACTATCTTTCTTCATAAAGTATGAAAGGAAAATGGATATAATGATCTGTTGTAATAAAAAAAAAGGTGTTTATGTTTGTTTTTAGTCATTTTGTGTTTTTTTTAGTCATTTTGCATCTTTTTTTAGTTACTTTGTGTCTTTTTTGGTCATTTTGTGTCTTTTTTAGTCAATTTGTGTTTTTTTTTTGGTCATTTTGTGTCTTTTTTTAGTCATGTTTTGTCTTTTTGTGTCTTTTTTTAGTCATGTTTTGTCTTTTTGTGTCTTTTTTGGTCATTTTGTGTCTTTTTTTAGTTATTTTGTGTCTTTTTGTGTCTTTTTTTGGTCAGTTTGTGTCTTTTTGGTGATGATTTCAAAGTTCTGGAAAAGTCCCATGTTGCACTGCGACACTCCCACATGTATTCTGATGCATTTCATTGGCCAAGAGACCGAAAATAGGTGGAAAAAACTACAAATACTACAAAACGACGTCTCTGCTTTCCCGGCTTTAATATGTTGTGCATCAAAGGGTTAATCTCTAGTATTTCTGTTGCCGACCAGCAAAAAAAGCAACATTTAATTGACTTGTCTACTAATGGCACACATCCCTTGTGCATACACATATCTCCCAGTGCAAACACAGGCGCCTTTGCTTAGTGTCCTCTTGAATGTCACTGGTGTGTCACAGACCACATGTCCCTGCACGCTGCACATAATGAGCATATTAATATGTACATACCCGGCCAGGTTAATGCCTGCCTGGCACTCCAATTTCACGGCCTCAGTCTCAGGTCGTCGCGGCACCAACAGACGTCTCTCTATCTGATGAAGAAAGAAAAATATAGTTCTGAATTATTGAACAGATACATGACTGACAGGCTGGCTGATGAAACCGAAGGGGAAGGAAACAGAAAATGAAGAAAGAACAAAAATTGGTATAGTGAAGTTGATTGATGCCAAAGATAACTTTATGTGAGGGGCTGATACTGAAAAATACTGACACGAAATATGGCTACCAGGGTTTGTGGTGGAGTGGACAAAAATTGCTGAAATTGCTCTTCAGTGCTCTATTTTCTTCTTATTTCCAGAAGCTGCAACAGTTATTCCAGACAATCCATCAGAGATGAAGACTTACCTTCATAACTTTCAATCCGAGCTCATGATTTCTGTTTGAGTGTTGAGCTCATCACTTTGATGTCGCTGCTCCGGGAAGACAAAATGTGTCTTAACCCATTTAGGCCTAAAACGGCTGGAAAAAGTGCCTCTAAAACCTCTGGGCGATTTAAAAATAACCCCCTAAAACCTGAAGTTTTTCTGGAAATTCAACAGAAGTGCAACGCTTCCTATTGAATAATCGATTTTTCAGCCTCTGTAGCAGATAGAAATGAAATTATAGTCGTCTTCCGCCATGACTTTAAAAAATCATTGTGTCTTTTTGTGTCTTTTTTTTTTGTCATTTTATGTCTTTTTTGGTCTTTTTTTTGTAATTTTGCGTCTTTTTTTGTCATTTTGTGTCTTTTTTGTCATTTTGTGTCTTTTTTTAGTCATTTTGTGTCTTTTTTTGGTCATTTTGTGTCTTTTTTAAAGTAATTTTGTGTGTTTTTGTGTCTTTTTTGGTCATTTTGTGTCTTGTTTTTAGTCATGTTGTGTGTTTTTGTGTCCTTTTTGTCATTTTGTGTCTTTTTTTGTCATTTTGTGTCTTTTTTGGTCTTTTTTTGGTAATTTTGCGTCTTTTGGTCATTTTGTGTCTTTTTTTTTGTCTTTTTTTAAGTCATTTTGTTTCTTTTTTAAATTTATTTTGTGTCTTTTTTTGGTCAGTTTGTGTCTTTTTGGTGATGATTTCAAAGTTCTGGAAAAGTCCCATGTTGCACTGCGACACTCCCACATGTATTCTGATGCATTTCATTGGCCAAGAGACCGAAAATAGGTGGAAAAAACTACAAATACTACAAAACGACGTATCCTCTTTCCCGGCTTTAATGGTAGAATAACACAACAGCGGACCCGGTTTTAATGGTAGAAATACAGTAATGCTTTCCCGCCTTAAATGGGTTAAAGGAGAGAGAGTAGAAAAGCTGTCTGTCTGTTGAAAACTGAAATATTCCCTAAATGGTAAATATTCTGAGATGAGCTAATTGCTGTAAAATCTGCTGATATTTGTCAGCCATTAAGCGTCAGAGAACATTTCCCACTAAAAGTCATCGCAAATGTCAGACAGATAAAACAGCTTCCACCCAGGAGCCGTCTGACAGACTGTGATCAGGCTAAATGGTGGGATTTTACGACTGTGTGTGTGTGTGTGTGTGTGTTCTTGTACTCCCTACATAGTGAGGACCAGAACACGTTTTTAACCAACAGAGTGAGGACATTTTTGCAAAGTGAGGACAATTCGGCCGGTCCTCACTTCTTTAAAGGTTTTTTTGAGATTTCAGACTTTGTTTTGAGGGTTAAAGGTTAGATAGATAGATAGATAGATAGATAGATAGATAGATAGATAGATAGATAGATAGATAGATAGATAGATAGATAGATAGATAGATAGATAGATAGATAGATAGATAGATAGATAGATAGATAGATAGATAGATAGATAGATAGATAGATAGATAGACTTTATTTATCCCAAGCTGGGAAATTACAGTGTAGCAGCAGCATTACACACATAGACAATGACAATTAAATAAAAGAACAACCTAGGCATACTTCAAGCAATAAAATATAAAAATACAATAAAAATACAATAAAATATAAAGCGTCTAAAGAAGGAGTATGTATTAAGGAGTAGAATAGAATTCCAGTGCAGAATAAATATGAATATACAGTATAAAAATGTTGGTGCTATGAAACAAATAAGGTGCAATGAACAGTGTGCATAAAAAACACATAAAGTGCATAGACAGTATGTAATGAACCAGGTTATTATTTGTTATTGTACAGTGTGATGGCATCAGGTTACATCAGGTTTATGTTAGGGTTAGGTTTAGGCATTTATTTGTGATGGTGAAGGTTAGGTTAAGGGGCTAGGGAACAAGGTTATTATAGTTAACGAAAACAAAATAACACAAACTAGAATTGAAAAAACATTATCTTGAAAGAAAAAAGATAATTAACTGAAACTGTATTGTGTGGTTACAAAACGAACTAAAATTCTAGTGAAAATGTCCTTCGTTTTCGTCTTTGTCAACTTTTTTCACACATAATGAAGATGGATAAGACAAAGGAAATAAATAAATAAAGGCACCGACCTTTTTCAATCTTCCACCCAACAAATACCCCATTAAAAAAAACCTAAAACTAATAAAAACTAAACTAAAACTAGCAAACTCACTCTAAAAACTCATTAAAACTAAAACTAATGAAAAATCCAAAACTATTATAACCTTGCAAGGGAATTCACTGTTCCAATGAGGGTCCTCACAAAGATAGAAGTACAAGAATGTGTGTGTGTGTTCTTGTAATTCCTACATAGTGAGGACCAGAACACGTTTTTAACCAACAGAGTGAGGACATTTTGGACGGTACTCACTTCTTTAAAGGCTTTTTTGAGATTTAAGAATTTGTTTTAAGGGTTAAAGGTTACATTACGTTTATGTTCAAAAAAAGATAATTAATTAACTAACTGAAACTGTATTGTGAGGTTACAAAACTAACTCAACTTATTGTGAAAATGTCCTTCGTTTTCGTCTTTGTCAACTTTTTTCATACATAATGAAGATGGATCAAACATTGGAAATAAAGGCAAAATTTACTGTGGCCTCTTTTAATCTCCCACCCAACAAATACCCCATTACAAAAAACTAAAACTAATAAAAACTAAACTAAAACTAATGAAAAATTCAAAACTATTATAACCTTGCAATTTCTTGCAAGAATTCACTATTCCAATGAGGGTCCTCACAAAGACAGAAGTACAAGAATGTGTGTGTGTGTGTGTGTGTGTGGCGCTTTACAGTATGTCTGTGTGTTTTCTAAAGCCGAGACCCAGACATACCTTTTATCTTTTATTGCCAGTTTTAAATCAAACGTCAACACAGCCAATCATTTTTTTTACCACATCATAAGTGGGAGACACTTTATTTTATTTTTTTTAAATCCCTGCTGCTGTAAAACAAACAGTACAGTGAGTGATTCACTGCCTCTGCATTTAATAATAAGCGTTTGACATTAAACTGAATAAAACATAGTTATGATGCAGTTTGTTTCGATATGTTACAGCATTCAGGTGAAAAAGCTATTCGGATTCCAATCATCACTAGCTATTGTCCCTATAAAAGTTTTCTCAGCGCCTCAAGGCTAGAGAACTTTGTGTGAATAGAGACAAGAATATCTTATTCTTGCAGATATTTTTCCCATTACTTTTCAGCTGCAAACAGCAACAGTACACAGTATCAAGTACCTGAACAATGTCAGCTGGAGCCAAATGGCAGGAATCTTAATTAAAAGCTGAACTTTTGTGTCCCAACATAATGAAAAAGTGTTGTTGATCTTTACGGCACAAACAACTGATATGATTTCTCCATGGTTGCAGAAATACTAATTTTAGGACAGATTTATTTCTTGTTTATTTCCTCAATATTCGACTTTTAAAGCTTTAAATCAGCTCTAAAATATGATAACTGATATTTTGTGTCTTTTTTTAGTTATTTTGTGTCTATTTTTGGTCATTTTGTGTCTTTTTTGTTCATTTTGTGTCTATATTTGTTCATTTTGTGTCTTATTTTGGTCATTTTGTGTCTTTTTTAGTCATTTGTGTCTTTTTTTTAGTTATTTTGGGTCTTTTTTGTTAATTTTGTGTCTTTTTTAAGTAATTTTATGTCTTTTTTTGGCCATTTTATGTCTATTTTTGGTCATTTTGTGTCTATTTTTGGTCATTATGTGTTTTTTTTGTTAATTTTGTGTCTATTTTTGGTCATTTTATGCCTATTTTTAGTTATTTTGTGTCTATTTTTGGTCATTTTGTGTCTTTTTTTAGTCATTTTGTGTCTTTTTTTAGTTATTTTGTGTCTTTTTTTGTTTATTTTGTGTCCTTTTTTAGTCATTTTATGTGTTTTTTTGGTCATTTTGTGAAAAAGTGTTGTTGATCTTTACGGCACAAACAACTGATATGATTTCTCCATGGTTGCAGAAATACTAATTTTAGGACAGAATTACTTCTTGCCTCAATATTACACTTTTAAAGCTTTAAATCAGCTTTAAAATATGATAACTGATATTGTGTGATCAGTAAAAACACATTTTTGCATTTGCAGGGTGCGAAAGAAAGTCAGATTGTATAAAAGTCTATGAGAAAATGATCGTACTTCTCACTTGAGTTTTTTCCTCAATTACCATTTTCCTAATGCGGTTATAGCATAGACTGTATATAAATAATGGATGTAGTGACTGTGACATCACAAACAAAACAAACAAAACATTCAAATAAACATTTCACTTATTAAACACATTAAGTGAAAATACAGTGAAAGGGTCAAAGTTATGAGCCCAAACCGCTAAACGTCCTGTTTTATATCTATATAATGTTATATATAACTTTATTGACACGTTGCCGTGGATACGCATTGTTCTGCTTCTCTCCTGGTGACGGCTCGGCTTGTTAGTGACCTGTCAATCAAAGGTAGCCCCGCCCCAAATCATACGATTCTTTATCTTCTATTTTCTTCTAAATGGGGCCTTTATTTACACTATTAACATCAAATAGTCTTGAAGAAGATTTTTTACTAGTGATTGAGACCAAAGTGTTAGTGCTAAAAACATTTCTGAGGTAATAAATCAAGTGAGAAGTTTTCTCATTTTGCATTGAAATGAATGGACAAAAAATGTTTTTGCAGCCACACTTCCTGGTTTGGCTCCCTGCTCAGACCCGGAGGTTGCCGCCTGGTTTATAGTCTCAATTACTCATTTCAAGTCTTCTTTAAAACAACATGAAGTTGGCTGTTCATTTTGAATTACGCAAATGTTAGCTGGTAACTTTATGGTCACTTATGGCTCCAAAAAAACCAAGATGGCGACGGCCAAAATGCCGAACTCAAGGCTTCAAGACGTAATTCCAAAAAACCAATGAGTGACATAACAGTGTCTCTCCTCTTCCTTTATGCAGTCTGTGGTATTTTATTATCAATTTACTTACTTATTGCAGGCGATAAAAAACAGATTTAGCCTAGGGCTGGGCGATACGGTCATAATAAGTCATATCCCAATATATTTAGGCTGAATATCGATATTCCTTATATATATCCTGATATTTTTATCACAAAGTGAGAGCAAATGTTCAGTCAAAGCCAAATATAACATGTCATAAGTAATTTTATTGAAACTGTTTATTTAAGTTAATATAAATACTGTATAACAACAGGAGTACCTTTAAAAAAAAATAAAAATCAAAGCATCAAAATGTGCACATTTAAATTAAAAAAATATCTTAGATAAAAGCTGCAGTTTGCCTGGAGCAAGAATCACAGTGCACATTTGAACTATATCGATATATGCGATATGATCTAATTCCATATCACATTTAAAAATATATCTATATATATTTTATATCGATATATCGCCCAGCGCCTTGATTTTCACTTATAAGATGAAGAGTACACTTTTTTTTCAAACAGTGAGATGCAAAATGTTACTTCAAAAATATCAGAACATAAATATATTACACACAGTAGACCTACCAAATCATCAAAACTATCACATCCTTTCCAAACAAAAACACCACCACACAATAAATCCTGTGTAAACATTTATAGTTTGAGCCTTGGAATAATAACTCCAGCCTTCATCTGTGTACTCTAGTAGTGGCTGTTTAAAAATGTTCTTGCTCAAATCTGCACAGGAAGTAACATGAAACTGCTTTGTTCTGTTTGCAACACATGAGTAATACTCCTGAGAACATGTTGCTTCACAACCAAAGCAGTTTGAAATAAAAGGGAAGATATTTATGAATAACCATGAACCTCATCACCTACAAAATGCATTTTTATTCTTGTGTGAGTCAGAAGAACCCCTGCTGTGTTTCCTCCACAGCTGTACATCATCCTCATCATCCGGAAACTCAAATAAAAACAAAGTGAAACATCACACAGTAGCAACACATCACACTCTGTACAGCTGCTGAAAATCAGACAGCAAAGCCTCTGCAACTATTACACACATTATGAAACGTTGTTTTCATTTCTCCTGTATCTGACGTACAAAAGTAAAGTGAACAAATAATTATTATATTAATATTTAATGTGTTAAAGTTCTTATTTATTCTTTCTTTCTTTCTTTATTTAATTATTTATTTATCTATCTATTTATTTAGGTTGGTTTTGTGATTTTGTTGTTGTTGTTCTTTTTCTTTTCTTTTTTTTCTTATCTTTTCTTTTTTTACTGTGTTTGTCCATTTGTGATTTATGTTGTGTTTTGTTTAAATTAATAATAATTTTTAAAAAAGTGAACAAATAATTATTATATTAATATTTAATGCGTTAAAGTTCTTATTTATTATTCTTTTTTATTTTACTTTTACTTTTACTTTTATACTGTGTTTGTCCATTGGTGATTTATGTTGTGTTTTGTTTAAATTAATAATAATTTTTTCAAAAAAGTGAACAAATAATTGGAGCAAATAAGTCTAATGAGTGATAAAAATGTAGATTGCTCTGGTGAGAATGGACGTGTGGCAAATGGCGTTCAGCCTTTTATATTCCTTTATAGCCGTGTTGCAGATACGCAGCAACAGAACACTTTGAGGATCTCAGCGCTGTGTGTCCAGCATTTCAATGTCTTCTGAAGGACAGTGTGTGGAATTGGCTTTTTGAAAGCACACATGGGGATTCATAGCAGCCGCCTGCATCAGGTTATCTGCATCTAGTCGACTGTGGTTCGCTGCTATTTGCAGTTCAATTCCACTCAGACCTGTACAAATATCCATATATATATACACACAATATTTACATGTGTTTGTGTTGTTTGTCTGTATTTCAGTAAGGTTCTATGAAATTATTTTTGATCCTTTAGGACAGGAGTCTCAAACTTAAATTACCTGGGGGCCGCTGGAGGCAGTATCAAAATGACCAAAAAAAGACACAAAATTACTACAAAAAATACACAAAATGACTAGAAATAGACACAAAATTATTAAAAAGGACACAAAATTATTTAAAAAGACACAAAATTACCAAAAAGAGATGCAGAATTACCAAAAAAGACACAAAATTACTAAAAAAAAGACACAAAATGACAAAAAAATAGACACAAAATGACTGAAAAAAACACTGAATTACTTAAAAAAGACACAAAATGACAGAAAAAACTAAAATACTTAAAAAATAAAAAAATGACCAAAAAAAAAGACACAAAATTACTAAAAAATGACACAAAATTATTAAAAAAGACACAAAATAACTAAAAAATGACACAAAATTATTTAAAAAAAGACACAAAATGACCAAAAAAAGACACAGATCATTAAAAAAGACACAAAATTATTAAAAAAGACACAATTATTAAAAAAGATACAAAATTACAAAAAAAAAGAAGTAATTAAAGGGACCTTCCACACACAACACGGTAAAGTGGACAGTTTAAAGTGTCCTACATCTATCAGTACTGAGGAGTTCAGTACTTTTGGGTTCTCTGTACAGTTTGTCCCACAATTTTTTTTCTTAGTTCCTTTCTTGCCCAGATTGTTCTCACACAAGGTTTGTGAACAAAAATAAATATACTGATAGATAGAATGACAAGCTGGTTAAACATAGATTAGTGGTCAGGCCCCCCACAGGGACAGTGTTTCCAGTTCCTCTGTCTAGTCAGGAAAGTGTTCTTACAAAGTCAAAGTTGCTTCAGATGATGTCAGACATGAAAACATTTGTTAAGGCCGGTGCTGTTAGCAGAGGAAGTGACTAAGCTGTTAATGTGTAACACTGTCACAATCACTTAAAAGTTGTTCTAGCAGAACAGGTCAAAGGACAGTTAATCAGAGCTGACCGATGTGGGATTTTTGAGACAATACTGATTTAAGAGAAGGAAAAAAAGATCAAGAACATGGTTAACCCTCTGGAGTCCAGGAAAGCACCGAAACAGTTTCCTGCTGTCAGCTGATCTCTAAAGTTTTGGCTTTTACACAAGTTTCCATGTCCAATTTAATGCATCAACTCCTTTTCAGCAAAGGTAAAAAAAACACCTTGACCAAGTGTAAAAACATGATTTTACTTTTTTTGCAGAGATTTTTCAAATTTTGCAGTGAGCATTCAGCATCTTTAATGCAAACTTTTGTGTTTACCGTTTGAGTGGGTTTTTATGTGGGGTTTTTTTTGTGATTTTGGTGGTGTTTTTTGTATTTTTTTAAGTGTTTTCAGTGTGTTTTTTGTAATTTTTTTTATGTTTTTTGTAATTTTTTATGTGTTTTGAGTGGGTTTTTATGTGTGTTTTTTTTTTCTTTTTCTATGTGTTTTTTGTATTTTATGTGGTTTTGTGTGTTTTGAGTATGCTTTTATGAGTGTTTTTTGTAATTTTTGATGTGTTTTGAGTGTGTTTTTAATGTGTGTTTTTGTAATTTTTTTTGTGTTTTTTTGTAATTTTTTATGTGTTTTTGTGTGTTTTTATGTGTGTTTTTTGTAACTTATGTGTTTTTTGTAATTTTTTATGTGATTTTGTGTGTTTTGAGTGTGTTTATATGTGTGTTTATTGTAATTTTTATGTGTCATTTATGTGTTTTTTGTGTAATTTTTTTGTGTGTTTTTTGTGTTCAAAATGTTGATCCAGTAAGTCAAAATGAAAACAATAACCGGGTCATATAGGTGAGCTTGTGCTGAAAACAATGATACCAACACGTCATGGTAAAGATTTTTTAGTGGTTTAAATCCGTGTCAGTTTCACTGAAATTTGAGTGATTCCGTGGCTATTCCACGGATTTTGAGTTAAGCGAATCCGTGGCTATTTCACGGATTCCTGTGAGACCAGGTTGCCTTCAAATCCAGCCGTTTGAGGATCCTTCCTTGACTTTGGGACACAGCTACTGTTTTCGTTTTCCCTCACTTTTACCATTTACAACCTTCAAATTTAGCACCTTAAATCCATCCACCTAGCAGGCGACGCACCAAGTTGCTTTGGTCTCTGCACACCATCATGTTAATGTTAATGTAAGTTTCTCAAAGACGATCCAGTGAGCGTCCACAACAACACAGCAGCTGCAAATGGGCACAGTGAAGATGAAAATGAACTGGTGCCTTGGGCATACATTTACATTCCTCAGAACACATTTGCACATCTGAGCATGCACACAATCATATTTTGCATGCACAAGTTTTAGTTCTTAGTCGTTAGTTGAAGTCTTGATTTTATCTCCATAATACCACATAAATACAGTTATATTTACATATCAATAAGAAGGTGTTGCAAGAGCAAAGCAGTGGACAGAATAGCAGAACATCTGATATCTTACATGGTGAAGAGGCTTCTCAATAGTTTCATGTGAATATCAATAATCGAAATGCACATGACTTTGCCAAAACCTGCATTGGTAATCAAAGAGAAAGGCAGATAATGATATCATCTCTCTACGTGCCATTTTATGACTCAAAGCAGCGACTTGTGCAGCCTCCAGCACTGACCTTTCAGGAACCCCTTCTCCAGCACACGTATTTTACACTTCAAAGTCAGCAGTTAAATTATTCCAATTAGGCCTGCAGCACTGTTCTGGTCGTACCAATCTGCTGATGAAAGAGCTTACCATGCCTATCATCCTCCCGCAAAAACTCATTGCGCTTGTATTATACATATTCATTGGAGTGTTTAGTGAGAGAGGAGGTCTGGTTGTCTTTGCAGAGCCATGCACAGAATTCAAAATGTCACAAAGTGTCCATTGTTGGATTTATTGTTTTTAACCCTTTGATGCACAAAAGACACAGAATTACCAAAATTATTTAAAAAGACACAAAATTACCCCAAAAGATACATAATGACCAAAAAAAGACACAAAATTATTTAAAAAATACACAAAATTATTTAAAAAGACACAAAATTACCAAAAAAAGACACAGAATTCCCCAAAAAGACACAAAATTACAAAAAAGACACAAAATTACAAAAAATACACACAAAAAGACTGAAAAAAACACTGAATTGCTTAAAAATACATATAATGACCAAAAAGACAAAATGACAGAAAAAAACTAAAATACTTAAAAAGAAAAAAAAAGACCAAAAAAAGGACACAAAATTACTAAAAAAGACACAAAATGACCAAAAAAAAGACACAAAATGACCAAAAAAAGACACAAAATTACAAAAAAAAGTCATGCACAGAATTCAAAATGTCACAGAATGTCCATTGTTGGATTTATTGTTTTTTTTTAACCCTTTGATGCACAACATGGGTCAAAAGTGACCCTCATTCATTCCCTTCATGTTATTTAATGCTGCTGTGTGTTTCTGTGCTCTATATTTTGATATCAACTTATTTTTATGATTGAATAGTCCAAGTATTCTTGAAATACCTTTTTTTTATTACAATGAATGATCATTATATCCATTTTTCCTTTCATACTTTATGAAGAAAAATAGGTTTTGTTTTATTATATTAATTTTACACACATGGGTCAAAAATGACTCATTCATCCAAATTTGATTTAAAATTAAATGACCTAATAATATAATAATAGTTATTGGTTTCAAATAGTTACTTTAGCAGTAAGAGACGCCAAACACTCACGTCTCACACACATTTTGTCACATACAGTGGATCTGGAAGGTATTAACCGTTCACTTTTTCCACCTTTTGTTATGTTTCAGCCTTATTCCAAAATTGATTAAATTCATTTTCCCTTAAAATTATAAACACAATACCCCATAATGACATTTTTGACCCATGTTGTGCATTCGAAGCATAGTGATACAAAAAGGGTTTTTATTCAAAAATTCAGAAATGGAAACAAAAAATGAGGATGTATGATGATCAAAAACAAGTTGATTGAGGAAAACCTAGAAGCAAGCTACTTAGCTAAATACTTAGCCAAGAAGTTAGCTTAGTAGTTAGCTTAGCAAGCTACTTTGCTAAATACTTAGCCAAGAAGTTAGCTTAGTAGTTAGCTTAACAAGCTACTTAGCTAAATACTTAGCCAAGAAGCTAGCTTAGTAGTTAGTTTAGCAAGCTACTTAGCTAAATACTTCGCCAAGAAGTTAGCTTAGCAAGCTACTTAGCTAAATACTTAGCCAAGAAGTTAGCTAAGTAGTTAGCTTAGCAAGCTACTTAGCTAAATACTTAGCCAAGAAGTTGGCTAAGTAGTTAGCTTAGCAAGCTACTTAGCTAAATACTTAGCCAAGAAGTTAGCTAAGTAGTTAGCTTAACAAGCTACTTAGCTAAAAAATGGATACGGGTCATTTTTGACCCATGTTGTGCATTAGAAGAGTAGTGACACAAAAAGGGATTTTATTAAAAAATGAATAAAGGAAAACATAAAATTAGGATGTATGATGATCAAGAACAAACTGATTGAGGAAAACCTGGAATACTGAATGATGAAAATAATTTATTGCAAAGATATAGAACATTAAAACTCAGTTGGGTCACTATAGACCCATGTTGTGCATTAAAGGGTTAAATGGGTGGTCATACAGATGGCTTAAACAGCTATTCTCAACCTTGGGGTCGGGACCCCAATTGGGGTCGCAAGATGATTTCTGGGGGTCGCCAAATAATTTTGGAAGTCAGCTCTGTCTCAACTGTGTTAAAGTGTTCATTTGTTGATGCGTTTTAGTCTTTTTGGTAACTTAATGTCCTTTTTTGTCATATTGTGTCCTTTTGTGTCTTTTTTTGATCATTTTGTGGTCAATTTGTGTCTTTTTTAGTGATTTTGTTTCCTTTTTTTGGTTATTTTCTGTCTTTTTTTAGTCATTTTCTGTCTTTTTGGTAATTTTGTTTCTTTTTTTCGTCATTTTGTGTCTTTTTTGGTCATTTTCTGTCTTTTTTGATCATTTTGTGGTCAATTTGTGTCTTTTTTGGTAATTTGGTTTCCTTTTTTTGGTAATTTTGTTTACTTTTTTGGGTGATCTGAACTGTGCGTGTGAGATTGTGTTCAGTGAGTGGGGGTCGCGGACAACATGCATGTTAAATTGGGGGTCACGACTCAAAAAGGTTGAGAACTACTGGGCTTAAAGATGCAGCTCAGATAAAGTTCTATAGAAAAACCCTCCTGTGACTGATGACTTCTGGAGCACTGTAGGATTTATATTTATGGCAGCGAGCAGCCTGGTAAAGAAAAGGAGCAGATGGGAGCTTATTGGAAGCGTTTTACCCCTCATGGATTTTTAGACTCCTCTATTGATTTGGTATGCATTGCACCAAGGCTGGTGAAATAAACTGTCCATGCCAGTGGAGTGGCTCTCTTCTTCTCTACAGCGCTGCTGACTCCCTCCTCATCCGGTAAGCATTTCATCTGCCTTGGAAGGAGCAGAACCAGGGGAATTATACAGGGGAAAATTGAGGATAAAGGCTATTATGTCTGCTGTAATATCCATTTCCCAAACAATAATGTCTGGGAAGGAGAAGTAATGAGAGCAGAGCAGTATTAGCCCACCATCTGCTCTCTTCCACCACTTCTCTTCTCTCTGGGCTGCTTTCTATTTACTCTGTCTCTCCTTTTCCACTCCCCCACACTGAGATCCATCTCCGTTAACCCCATAATTTCCTCGATCTATTCTGTGGTCTTCACTGTCTGTGCTCCCAGAGATTCCCATCATTGCCGAACCTTTATTCTCTACATCCGAGTATCTCTCGCAAATACACCTGTGATACTATCCAAATCAATTTCTCAGGCACTGTGGGAGTGGGAATGATGAGAAACATCTTCACGGCCCTCTCACTGTGCACACACACACACACACACACACACACACCTCATACTGTACATGAGAATGGCTTGTCTTCTATCTAAAGGGCTTCTGGAGTTCACTGTGTCAGCAGACCTTCATGAAAGACTGTTAACTCAACGGAGTCTTATCGGGCTGTTTTGTCCATTTTTTAATCATTTTCATCCTGCCTGTATAAAATGTTTAAATGCACAACCTCACCTATATGACCTTTTAATAACTGATTTTTTATTCTGACTTACTGGATCAACATTTTGAACCAAAAAGAAACAAAGAAAAACCAACATAAATGTGATCTTGTGATTGTGTGTGATCCTGTTTTATTTGTGTCTTGTGTGTTTAGCGCAACAATTTTGGTCATTTTGTGTATATTTTAGTTATTTTGTATCTTTTTTTAGTTATTTTGTGTATTTTTTTTGGTCATTTTGTGTTTTTTTTGTCATTTTGTGCATTTTTTTTTTTGTCATTTTGTGTCTTTTTTTGGTCATTTTGTGTCTTTTTTTTGTCATTTTGTGTCTTTTGTTTCTTTTTTAGTCATTTTGTGTCTTTTTTTAGTCATTTTGTGTCATTTTTTAGTCATTTTTTAGTGATTTATTTTGTGATTTATTTTGCTCTTTTTCAGTTATTTTTGTGTCTTTTTTTTTGTAATTTTGTGTCCTTTTTTGTAATTTTGTGTCCTTTTTTTGTAATTTTGTGTCCTTTTTTTGTAATTTTGTGTCTTTTTGTGTCTTAAGTCATTTTGTGTCTTTTTTTAGTCATTTTGTGTCTTTTTTTGTAATTTTGTGTCTTTTTAAGTCATTTTGTGTCTTTTTTTTTGTCATTTTGTATCTTTTTTAGTTCTTTAGTCCAACATAAAATGTGTTTTTCAATCTTTTTTTTAAATTTCAAAACACTATCATGCTCAATAAAGAATTTGAAATGTTGCAAATGTGAACAAAGGTGTCAAATCTACCATATAAGAGGGTTCCATCCAGTTCTATCATTTGATACTAAATCTATTTGAGCTTGTCTCCAGTTTTACTTGGTATATCATCATCAAACTGAAACTGGCCTCATGGAGTTTACAGCCAGAACTTTAGAGGTAAATTTACAGTAGGGCTCCACGCTGCTTTGTTTTCTAGTCTGGATGTGGTGAAGAAGTCTTGCTCTGGCGCTTTCGTGGACTCCATAGAGTTAATAATACATGTGGTTCTGTGGAAAACGCTGCTTTTGTTATCTATTGATTGCATGATCTTTTCTAGTAGCTACACACAGCCAATTACAGATAACACACTTCTAAAATATGCATGAGGAGCTTCAAAGTGCCACAGGTAGAGGATTTGTTCTTACATATGTTTTCAGTAGCTTTTAAAAATGTGTTTACAATCCAATTATTATAGCAACATTGCTTTGATTTGGCTTTGCAAAGTAAACCTGCAGTGACTTTTCCCCAGACGTCCCATAGCTAAATGTGAGCCACTTGGGAGCATGTTCATCCTGTTTTTCTCAAACTAACTACCTCCAAAATATCCTCAGCTTCAAAGTACTTTCAAAATAATTAAAGTTAACAATTTTGCTCTCTCCACATGTGCATGGGGTACAACAATTAATGCTTCATTTTGTTGATATACAATCTAAAACCTGTAGCTCAGGAGGGTTTGATGCCTATCTCCTCTTGTCCATGTGTTAAGGCAGGGGTCTCAAACTCAAATTACCTGGGGGCCACTGGAGGCAGTATCAAAGTGACCAAAAAAAAAGGCACAAAATAACTAAAAAAAAAAGACACAAAATTACAGAAAAAAACTAAATTACTTAAAAAAGACACACAATGACCATAAAAGACACAAAACGACCCAAAAAATACACAAAATTATTAGAAAAAGACAAAAATTTACAAAATAAGACACAAAATTACAAAAAATAGCCAAAAAAAGCCAAAAAATGAACTGCAAAGTAACCAGTAGTAGCTACTGTGCAAATGTACATGCTGAGAGTCTACTCTAAAGATTAATAGATTGTGGGAAACATAGGACCCTTTTTCAGAAAAAGGGTCCCATGCTCCCCGGCATGTATTGCTACAGGGGAACATAGGACCCTTTTTGGGAAAAACAGGGAACTTAGGACCCAGGGAACATACACTGCAAAAAAGGCAGCTTGTATTTTTTGGCCTAAAACAGTGATTTAAGTTGGTAAAACTTGGAAATATAAATTATTGACATTTAGGGCAATAATGTAAGTTAGCACAACAAAGGAAGCCAGTTGTCTACTCTGCTCAAAAACAAGTTGGTGAGTTGTTGTTACTTATATCTTTAAGTTGGGGTTCACAACAAGGGTAACTGAGCGGCTAACTGATGCTAGCGGCTAACTGATGCTAGCGGCGCTGCTTGTTACAGCTACGAGAGTAGCCATTAGCATATCAATGCTAACTCAAAATCGTGGTCGAAACATTAGCTGACATTTCATAGCGGCGTTACAATCGTGCCAATTCAGCACACTGCAGAAGTTAGCAGTAAGGATTAAAAGTTATTACAATGTAAAATTATAAATTAGTACAACTTACAGTTGAGTTGATAAAAATCTGAATTCAGAGTTGAGCAAACTCAAAAACAAAACTTAGAATATTTAGTTTATTTGTCCAACTTAAAATTTTATCAAAGTTTGTTACCTTGAAATTTTGAGTTCACCCAACTTTTCTTTTTTTGCAGTGTATGGGAACTGGGGGCTACAAAGCCTTAAAAGTTCATGGGGGAAAGCCTGTGTGAAAAACAGTACTAAGCTAAGTTCGTGCATTTTTTTTAGCATGAAAAAGGGTAAATGAGGAATACAGATAAAGAAACATAAGTAAGCTGTGCTCATCATGTGTTTAGGTACAATGCTTTTATGCAATATGTCACTTTCAAAAGTTGCATATTTGAAATGCTTTAATTCATATAATTTCAGTGTCCCCTCTCTCCTCTAAAAGCATTAAATGTTGGATATTGAGTGGGTACAGCAGCACTTAGGATGCCCTGCTGTCTCACCTCTGTGGAGAAGAAGGCGCTGTGACATTTAGGCCTCAGTGTTCCACGGGCCCGGGGCGGCTGGGACTACCGACCGGGTAGAGTTCCTGAGAGTGGGCTGGAAATGCCAGCTATCAGTCAGCTGGTACATCACCATCTCACCGTTTTACTGTCATTGAGTGAAAGCGACTTTGTAACCCCGAAACTTCAAAACGTTGCCTTGCTCTCGATTTCATAAGCTGACACACAACCACACACTTCTCTTCTTTAAAATGATTTCTTACACATGACAAATTATTCCTCAAATATAATGTGGGAATAATGTTGCGTTTAACCCTTAATAGGGCACTAGTTGAAATACACTGTAAAAAATGTTTGTGGAAATTACAGTAAAAAACTGTCAAATTGCATCAGAAATAGGTCGTAAAATTAAACATTGTACATCACCGTAGTAGATAGTTTTAATTACTGTAAATCAAAGAATAGTATAAAACTTTAAATTCTACCGCCATAAATTGTAGAAAACACACAGTTTTGCTGTAAAAATATAAAATTTCCATGTAAAGTTAATGGAGAAATACCATAATGACACAATTATCCTAAAAGTAATGGGATTATTCTGTATAAATTAGAGTTTTTGCTGATATTTACATTTACATACGCTCACTGTATTTTTACGGTGATGTTCTGGCAACCACAGCTGCCGGTATTTTACCGTACGTTAAACAGATTTTTTTTTACAGTGTACTTGCAAATTCCAAATTTCAACCCTAGAGAATATTGGAGGATATTACATCCACTTTTTTCTCGTAAATCTGCGACTTTTTTCGCGCAGATTTGCCACTTTAAATCTCTTAAATCTGCAACTTTTTTTCTTGTAGATTTGCCACTTTAATCTAGTAAATTTGCAATTTTTTTTCTCGAAATATTACCTGAAGTTACCAAATATAGTTCTTTGCCTGATAAAGGGTTAAAGTGGCAAATCTATGAGAAAAATGCGCAGATTTATGAGATTTAAAGTGCCGAATCTGCAAAAAAAAGTAGCTTTTTTTCACTTTTTTCTCGTAAATCTGCGACTTTTTTTCTTGTAGATTTGCCACTTTAATCTAGTAAATTTGCCACTATTTTGGATTTTTATTTTTATTCATATTTGGACCTAATTTGCCGTCATAGTCAAGTCAGAATGTGGACTATGGAATGTGTAAAAAAACATACGGACCCGGGGGGAGGGGTGTTATATTTTGAGAAATAAATTTACGAGATTAAAGTGGCAAATCTACGAGCAAAAAATGTGCAGATTTATGAGATTTAAAATGGCGAAGCTGCAAAAAAAAAAGTTGCCTTTTTTAAAACTTTTTTTCTCGTAAATCTGCGACTTTTTCGCGCAGATTTGCCACTTTAACCCCTTAACGCCTGAATTTATATAGCTGTATATAAAAAAATGTTTTATGTGTGTTTTTGCCTTTAAGTAGATGGTAAATAATGTTGAGATTATTAATTTCACTTTTGCACAAAAAATAAATAGAAATTTTAGTATGTTGCAAATTTATGACAACAGGCATAATGGTCAATTTGGTATGTTGCAAATTTGCTACAGCAGGCATAATGGTCAATAATAGGATAACAATAACACAGTAATATAACAGTGAAAAAACAATGTTTTATTTATTCACCCTCGTTTATTTATATAAACCTGCAACAGCAGGTATTCAACCGGCATTGGGGGAATGCAGACGCTATCTCGGCTGGTTGACGGAGTCAAACTGTTTGTTGCATATTTGCAACAGCAGGCGTTAAGGGGTTAAATCTCTTAAATCTGCCACATGTTTTGAATTTCATTTTATTCATATTTGGGCCTAATATGCCGTCTTCTCCTGGTAGTTCTCCTGGTACAAATCACTGAAGAATATCTCTGTTTGTACAACTGTTTCTTGCAGATTTTTTTTCTAATAATAGTTCTTCGCCTAATAAAGGGTGTAAAGGGAGTGTAATGGGTTCTGATGATTGCATCTCTCCTTCCATGCAACCTACACAGGAAATAAAAGGAAACAGTGACTTGCTCATGTACTGTTTCTGTTTCTTTCCCTTCACAGTGGCCAGCGTCCAACAACAGTCACAGCGGTTTCTGAGCAACCAAGTTAGGCCATAACCACAGTGGGGAAATCCACGTTTCTCACCACACACACCCACTCGTCTGAATTCCACAGCCTGGACCTCAAACACACATCAAGTCAACGCAGACTTGTGACTGCACGTCACAAACAGCACCAACCGGCCCACACAACCCCAGGTCCTCAAGGCTCTCATTAGGGCCCGTAAAAGTCTAAACATACACCCGCTCGTGCAAGAGGTATGTCCGAAAAACATGCAGGCGTACAGGCGGACGTGAGGAATTAAAGTCAGGGGCACAAAAATATACAGATTCATAAAATAATACACTTTTAGAAACCTACATGTATTTCCTCAAATAGTAGCCGGGCCTTCTATTAATAAAATATCAGTTTGGGACCCGGCTAATAATAGGGGCAGGCTATTATTTGAAGGAGGCTTTTATTAAAAAAAAGAAAATCAGAGCAGCTCTGACCGGCACTTTTTAGAGTGTTTTACACAGCGCATTGTAGCCAGTTACCTGGATGTCGGCCATATTGGAAGTACTCGGATGTAAACAAACAATGAACAGCTGAATGTTCATTTGAAGCAGGATTTAAAATGTCTAAACTACTAAAAAGCCCAGAAGAACGTGCGTAAACGGCTCGACTTTACAGAGAAGGACTAGGATTTTTGTAATTTTGTGTCTTTTTAAATTATTTTCTGTCTTTTTGAAATAATTTTGCATCTTTTTTTGTAATTTTGTGTCTTTTTTTGCTAATTCTGTGTCAGTTTTGGTCATTTTGTTTCTTCTTTAAGTAATTTAGTTTTTATCTGTCATTTTGTGTCTTTTTTGTAATTTTGTGTCTTTTGGTAATTCTGTGTCTTTTTTGTTGGTCATTTTGTTTATTTTTTGGTCATTTTGTGTCTTTTTTAAATAAATTTGTGTCTTTTTAAAATCATTTTTGTCTTTTTTGGTAATGCTGTGTATTTTTTGGTCATTTTGTGTCTTTTTTAAAATAATTTTGTGTCTTTTTTGGTACCGCTGTGTATTTTTTTGTAATTTTGTGGGGTTTTTTTTGTCGTTTTGTGTCTTTTTTTTTGTAATTTTGTGACTTTTTTTGGTCATTTTGATACTGCCTCCAGCGGCCCCCAGGGATTTTGAGTTTGTGACCCCTGCATTATATACTTAGCAGATAAACAGATACACATTGATGTCCAGGGATCAGAAAACAGAGGAACTAAGTGTTGACATGGGTCCCTGTCTGAATGTGCAAAAAATCAAGAGGACTTCGCAGGAATCACTGCTCTACATTCTAACAAACATTCAAGTCAAGTATAGTTTGTCCCAACTTGGGAAATTTGTTTGCAGTCTAGGTGTATATAATACATAAAAAAACCCAAATACATTCCAACACACATACATACAACAGGTCACAGCCTCATTATATGTATATCTAAAAATAAAACAAAACAAAAACAATAGTGCAACAGAAGGCAAATTCCAGGTGAAGTGTCAACATTATTATTATATTTTTGTGTTTTTGTAAATTTTTTGTTTTTTTGTAATTTTTTGTGTTTGAGTCTGTGTCTATGTGTGTTTTAATGTGTTTTTTTTGTAATTTTTGGTGTTTTGAGTGTGTGTCTATGTGTGTTTTAATGTGTTTTTTGTAATTTTTTGTGTTTTAATGTGTGTGTTCTAGTATTTTTTGTGTTTTTGCATTTTTTTGTGTTTTAATGTGTTTTTGTATTTTTTGTGTGTTTTTATGTTCTTGAAGTGTCAACATTATCATGCAGATTCTGTCACAGCGGTTCCCTCCACCCAGCAGGACAAAGCCCCTTGACATGTGTCGCTGCTCTGCGTCCAAACCAAAATCGTGGTTCCACAGTCACCGGCCACATGGAGAACAGACACCACGCTCTATATTTATGCCATTTTTCTGTTTGAATGAACACGGAGCTCAAAGTTCACACAGCCCACGCTACAGTAACTCGTGTCAGCAAGTCTCACTGAGGCCACTCTCTCAGAATGAAACACTTTTGTCAGTAGAGAATTGCTTAAATTTGATATGTATTGCTATATATATTGTTTTATATATGGATTTTGTAGGAGCCCGCCAAAATAAGATTGAGTTGTGGTTCATTTGTTGCCTGTCTGACACTTCTCTGTGACTGATCCAGCCTGTGTCTGCTGCTCTCTCATCCATGCAGCTTCACACCTTCCATGCATGCTCACATTTTTTCCACCCTATTGAAGACACTAATGCTTTTATCACAGCTCAAGTGTTTTGCGCTTCTTCTTCCCCCCTAAACTTCATCCTTCTCCCCTGTTTCTGAGCTGAGCTTTCCCCCCGTGCCTTTTTGACAGAGAGCAATTTGCACACGCTTCAAGAACGCGCTGAACGATGAGAGAAACGTTGCAGGCTGATGCAGACGCCGGCTAATGCGTATTTATTTCATTGAGTAGCGTTGCTTGGCGGAGCCACCGTAGCACATAGCCAGGCTAATGGCTTGACAAATCAGATCTGTCAGACTATCCACACTTGCCACTTCTCCTTCCCCTGCAGGTAAAGAGAGCTCCGTCACAAGCGTGGGAGAGAAGAGGCCGCCACTACACCTGAACAAGGCTCAGAGGAGAATATTAGTCATTTATTATACAGGTATTGATCTATTTAAAGACATGTTCTTTACATAGAAGCAATCTGTTACCATGGCCATTTAAAGGTGCTGTACATGACATTCACAACATGTTTCAGTCAGGATTGCCTCCACACAGCTCTCACCACATACAGTGTTGGAGGCGGGGCTCTGCTTATGCTGCGTTCGATTGCACTTGGAACTCGGAATGATCTCGGTTTTTGTAAATTCTGTGTTTTTGTAATTTTTTTGTGTTTTGAGTGTGTTTTGTGTGTTTTAATGTGTTTTGTGTTTTTTGTAATTTTTTGTGTTTTTTGTCATTTTTTGTGTTTATTTTTATGTTTTTTAATGTGTTTTTTTGTATTTTTTTGTGTTTTGTAAATTTTTAGTTTTTTGTAATCTTTTGTGTTTTGAGTGTGTTTTTATGTGTGCTTTTTGTATTTTTTGTGTTTTTGTATTTTATGTGTTTTTCGTAATTTTTTGTGTTTTAATGTGTGTTTTTGTATTTTTTGTGTTTATTTTTTATGTTTTTTAATGTGTGTTTTTTGTATTTTTAGTGCTTTTGTTATTTGTATTTTTTTGTCATTTTTTTGTTTTTTTGTCATTTTTTGTGTTTTGAGTGTGTTTTAATGTGTTTTGTGCGTGTTTTTTGTATTTTTTTGTGTTTTTATGTGTGCTTTTTGTATTTTTTGCATGTTTTTTTGTAATTTTTTTGTACTTTAATGTGTTTGTTGTGTGTTTTCATGTGTTTTTAGTATTTTTGTGTTCAAAATGTTGATCGAGTAAGTCAAACTGAAAACAATAATCAGCTCATATAGGTGAAGCTGTGCTGAAAACAATGATAGCAACACGTCATGGTAAAGATTTTTAAGTGGTTTATATACAGGCAGAATTACATAAAATAGCCCCAGACTCTAAAGGGTTAATAACCTCATCAAGTGTTCATGCCATAGCCATGAAAGGTTTCATAAGGCAATTAAAATGTAGTGCACTTCCTTGGATTTGGAAGAGCTTGATGAGAAGCTGCAAAAGCATGGAGCTCCTGCGGAGACGGCTATATTTGGCCACCTCAGCATCTCCGTGGTGACGCAGCTCAGCATGGCGGCTCCTCTGACAGCCTAAACACTCGCTGGGAGGGGTCCCTATCTGAATGTAGCCCTTTAGACTTCAAAACAACACGTCAGGCTCAGTAGAAGCTCACGCAACTGCAGCTGAGGATGTAGTCATATATTATACAAACCCTTGATGTTAAATCTGACACGTAATTAGTAAGAGTCTAATTAAGCATTTATAAATGGGTGGAAGTGACATTAATTAATCCTGTCTTCAAAATGTGTGTCTGCTATGTACATTATACCATGGGTGTCAAACTTGTGGCCCGCGGGCCAATTGCGGCCCTCGTGACGATATTTTGTGGCCCCCACCTTGATATGAAAGTTTAATGTGAGTTTTATATGAATGGCACTTTACCGTGTTGTGTGTGGAAGGTCCCTTTATTTATTTTTTTGGGTAATTTTGTGTCTTTTAAAAAAATAATAATTGTGTGTCTTTTTTAAATAATTTTGTGTCTTTTTAAAAATAATAATTTTGTGTCTTTTTTGGTAATTCTGTCTTTTTTTTTGATAATTTTGTTCCTTTTTTTTAGTAATTTTGTGTCTTTTTAAATTAATTTGAGTCTTTTTTTTAGTAATGTTGTGTATTTTTTTGGTCATTTTGTGTCTTTTTTCAAAATAATTTTGTGTGTCATTTTTGGTAATTCTGTGTCTTTTTATGGTTTTTTTGTTTCTTTTTTGGTCATTTTGTCTCTTTTTTAAAATAATTTTGTGTCTTTTTTGGTCATTTTGTCTCTTTTTTAAAATAATTTTGTGCCCTTTTTAAGTAATCTAGTGTTATTTCAGTCATTTTGTATCTTTTTTGTAATTTTGTGTCTTTTTTGGTCATTTTGTGTCTTTTAATAATTTTGTGTCTTTTTTGGTAACGCTGTGTATTTTTTGGTCATTTTGTGTCTTCTTTTGTAATTTTGTGTCTTTTTTGGTCATTTTGTTTCTTTTTTTGGTCATTTTGTGTCTTTTTTTAGTACTTAAGTGTCTTTTTGATCATTTTTTGGTCTTTTTTTGGTCATTTTGTTTCTTTTTTTGGTCATTTTGTGTCTTTTTTTAGTACTTAAGTGTCTTTTTGATCATTTTTTGGTCTTTTTTTGGTCATTTTGTTTCTTTTTTTGGTCATTTTGTGTCTTTTTTTTTTTTTAATTTTGTGTCTTTTTTTGGTCATTTTGATACTGCCTCCAGCAGCCCCCAGGTAATTTGAGTTTGTGACCCCTGCATTATATTCTTAGCAGATAAACAGATACACATTGATGTCCAGGGATCAGAAAACAGAGGAACTAAGTGTTGACATGGGTCCCTGTCTGAATGTGCAACCCTGTGAGGACATAGTGGTTTGTACCAAACTACTGTAACACCAGGACACAGACATGAAACATGCTTTTGTGTTTGTGTGTAATCCACACACACACACACACACACACCACCACCACCACCACAGTTAATTTACATGTAGCAGCTTCTTCTCTACATCAGAAACCTTCCGCTTTATTTTCTCTATCTTAAGTAACTGGTGACTTTATTGTCAAATGCTGCAGAGGAGGAAAGGTCACTCTGAGCTGGTTCTTTCATCTGCTGACATCAGGTGACCTTTTGAGAATTTGCCAGCTAGTTTCAGTGAAAAAGGATTGCCACAGCAACTGTCATTAATTTAACACCAAAAGTGAAAAAAACAACAACATTTTCTTGGCTTTAATTAAGTATTTCCCTATGTTTACGTTCACATAATTGCCTGAAATCTCAAATTAGCAACATAGACACTAAGTAACAGCCTCCTTGGAAAAACACATTTAATTCCATTTTATCATTTAGACCGTATTTGCTCAAAGTACAATTGTAGCCTTGAGAAACATTTTGTGTGGCCCCTGACTTGAAATGCATGAATTACACTTTAATCATCTGTGGTCCATTACAATACTTTTAATTTTAATAGCATTCGTTTAATACACTATTAGAATCAGAATCAGTAAGCCTTTATTGTCATTGGACAGGATAGTACAACAAAATTTGCCGTCAACCCGTCCAAAACGTATAAAAAACACACAAACAATATGAAAGAGGTTAACAGGACAGGAAGACAGAGATGAAGAGAAAGAAATACAGTACAATGTGAGGGGAGGAAAAAAACCTCAGCAACTTAAACATAATACACTTCCAGTGCTGGTTCTGAGCTGGTACCTCATCTTGAACCAGTTCTACACTTTTTGACTGCCAAAGAACCAGCTCTCAGCCAGGAAAAGTAGTTCCAGAGCCACCAACTCTTTTCTGGTCTCTTACCATGAACCGCTTACGTCAGGGGCTGGCGGCGGGATTATCATGACCAGAAAAACTAAAACGTTTATCATTAATTTCATTTTATTTGTTTAATTGCAATTGATGTGATTCAGTGCGTTTACATGCACAATTTAATCAATGTCTAATAGGACTTCTGACCTCGTCCCAGTTTACATGCAACTGAGAAAATCAAATAACTGATGGAAAATGTGTCCTCCTCCTCAACGCTGGGTGGCGATATGCGTCGTTTCAGCTGGTTAATATGGCGCCCTTTCAGGTTGACCTCAGTTCGACACTTGTGCTGTCGCTACTGACGGGCGACCGGCTAATGTGACCAGCTAATGCGACCGGCGAATGTTACCGGCTAATGTGACGAGCTATGTGCGACCGGCTAGTGCGACCGGCTAATGTGCAACTGGCTAATGCGACCGGCTAATGTGCAACCGGTTAATGTGACCGGCTAATGTGCAACCGGCTAATGCGACTGGCTAATGTGACCGGCTAATGTGCGACCGGCTAATGTGCAACCAGCTAATGTGCAACCAGCTAATGCGACCGGCTAATGTGCAACCGGCTAATGTGACCGGCAAATGTGCAACCGGCTAATGTGACCAGCTAATGCGACCGGCTAATGTGCAACCGGCTAATGTGACCGGCTAATGTGCAACCGGCTAATGTGACCGGCTAATGTGACCAGCTAATGCGACCGGCTAATGCGACCGGCTAATCTGCAACCTGCTAATGCGACCGGCTAATGTGCGACTGACTTCTGTCAGTCAAGTTGAGGTGTAGAGAGGCTGTAGTCAGTGATCAGATCCCTCTCAGTCCAGATATGGTCTGCACCCTGTATCGGAAACAAGATGGTGACGAGTGTAACGTTGAACTTGATGCTTCCAACGGGCCACAAACCAATGGGTGACGTCACGGTGACTACCTCCATTAATTATATATTGTCTATGCTCAGAACCCATCAACTATTGTCTGATGGGGTTTTAGCTTTTGTGGTCATAGGCCATTATTGCGTCTTAAGTAACTAATCATGCTGTAAGTGGTGCATGGAAGAGAAAATCTTGGCCCAGACATGGATATGTACCGGCTACACCGGAACCCCAGATATAAATACTGGCAGTTGCCCCCAGAGGTGAAATTGTAGTCAGACCGATAGCCCATGGGCTCTGCTTCTTAATTAACTTAATCAAGTAAGAAAATCAAGCGAGTGCATTTTTTCATTGAGTACAGATCCTATCACAGTCCACTCTGTCTACAATGTTGGGGATGATGTAATGGTAAAAGCTGTTCAGCTGTTATTTCATGAATACTCATTATTGTCTGCACGGATTTGAAGGATGTGTAGGAGGGCACTGCACATGATTAATATTTGACACATGTAACAGATAAGCCTTGTTTAAACATTGTGGCGGGTGGGGAACATAACATTATATACATCTACATCATGGGTCTCAAGCCAATTGTGGCCCTCGTGACGATATTTTGTGGCCCCCACCTTGATATGAAAGTTTAATGTGAGTTTTATATGAAAGGCACTTTACCGTGTTGTGTGTGGAAGGTCCCTTTAATTACTTTTTTGGTAATTTTGTGGGTTTTTTTTGTTAATTTTGTGTCTTTTTTAGTAATTTTATGTGTTTTTTTTGGTAATTTTGTGTATTTTTTCGGTCAGTTTTTGGTAATTGTGTCAAGTAATTTAGTTTCTTTCTGTCATTTGTGTCTTTTTTGATCATTTTGTGTCTTTTTTAAGTAATTTAGTTTTTTTCTGTTATTTTGTGTCTTTTTTTGGTCATTTTGTGTCTTTTTTTGGTAATTTTGTGTCTTTTTTTGGTCATTTTGTGTCTTTTTTTTTGGTCATTTTATGTCTTTTTTTTGTCATTTTGTGTCTTTTTTTGGTCATTTTGATACTGCCTCCAGCGGCCCCCAGGTAATTCGAGTTTGAGACCCCTGATCTAGTTGAAGCCAAATGTTCCCTCTGATAACATTGTTGTATTGTGCATGGCATTTCTGTGGCATAGCACAGTAAATCAACCATCAACCAAACAATCTTTTTCAAAATCATCCCATGTCAACTTTTAACTTTAATTTCAGTTGCAAAGATTTGTCAGTTAACTACTATTCAGTATTTTTCATAATTTAATTAATTGTTAAATTGGGAAACAATGCCAACATTTTCAGGTTTCAGCTTATCAAATATAAGAATATGGTTGTATGAGAGTGAACTATGTATCTTAGGACAGTTAGTTGGACAAAACAAGACATTTGTTCTTGGGCTATGGATTCATTTTCACTATTATATGACATTTAATTAGCCAAATAATCCAACATAAGATTAATGGATGATGAAAATAATTGTTGGTTGCCGTTCTGCATTCAACAAATCAGGCTAAGAAACTGATGATCGACAACATATTCATGTAGGCCAGCGTTTCTCCTGTTCTACACAATGTAATATAAGAGACTGGCGGTAATGTGGTGGAAGAGCTTTACTGGTGTAACTGACAGACCATGGAATCGTTATAACTGAGCACCATGTCACATCACACTTTGTTTGTTTTGCTCTGACCAATTTCTAATGTTCTGGTTTCATTGTGTGAGCAGAAAAACGATCATTTGGATCTCCACTGAAGTGTGAAAAGCCCAACTGTTGCTGGTGGATGAAAATGTCACCCGTAATGAACATCTACATCTCCATTTAAAGCAGTTTTTTCTTTTATTCTTGGCAATAATAAAGTTATGCTGCTGTGGATATAAACACAGTAACCAGAACTGTATTTAGATGGTACTGTAATATGTTATAACATAAGCTGGATATGTCATACAATGTATAAAAAGATGGACGACACGACAGCTCCCCAAAAGTGAAGCCAAAACCTCTCCATCGCCCCCTGGTGGCTGGCTGCAGGGTAGGTCATAAGTCCCTCCCCCTCCATGTTAGCGGATGGGACATGGGCTATGGTGAAAAATCTAATTACACATCAAATACACTTTTCTGAAAGATGGTTTCTGTCATTTTAGGTAGTTATTGTCATGTTCCCATATGTTAAAGTTTGGTTTAATCATACGGGTGTAATGTCATGTTTGATTTAATTTACTTGTGATTGGTTGGTTGGACATTAATCAGCATCCTTACCACCCGATTGCTACTGCATATATTCCAAATGACGTCACCATGCAACGCAAATGGCACACATATCTGATAGGGGTGTCATGATTCTCCAAATCAATTATTCCAACACACTTTAATTTTTAAGGTTGTGATTGGATGTAAAATACTTTTTCTGCACTGAAAGCTTTGCCGCTTTTAGACTATCAAGTCTCCATTGGTAAAGATCAACAGATATGCATTGACAATGTAATTTACATATTCAAAATATATTCCTTAAAACAATATGCTGTATGGGATCAAGTGTGATATAACTACCATATTATTCTAGAATGTACCACACAAAGGTCATTATGGTATCGATTAGGGTTGCACATCTCATCTGTGTTATTGTGGGTCCGAACAACAAAAAGACCAGAAACATCTTTCTACATTTATAATAATGTAAAGAAAAGTCATTCTAGAAACTTTTTCCCCTTTCATGATCTGTTATTTCACCCCATTCAGATTTATTACTAAAGTACTAAGACCAGCTAACACGACCGGCTAATGTGTCCAGCTAATGTGGCCAGCTACTGTGATTGGCTAATGTGACCAGGTAATGTAATTAGCTACCGGCTGATGTGACCAGCTAATGTGACCGGCTAACACCCAGCTAATGTGACCGGCTAATGCGACCGGCTTTCTTGAATGTTTTTGTTCCAGGGTCATACGCCAGCACAGGGGGATGGGGGGTGGAGCATGTAGAGAATGCACACATGCGTTGTCTTGTCATACATGCCGGCAAAAAATCCAATTCCAATCCCATTATCTGGGTGTCTTAATCTGAGTTGGAGAACTCCGACATCAGTCAGACTAACACGTTTACATGCACTTCAGTTGTCCAGTTATAATCAGATTAAGGCAATAATTTGTTTTTTTTCAAGTGTCGTACTGACTGAGCCTCCTTGTGTCGGCTACACAACACTTTGACAGAAGCAAAAAAACTTACCTCAGATTTGAGAGGTATCAAGGTTGAAGGCTGAAGGAATAGTCTGCTCAGAGAAAGCTGGAGTGAGTGGAGAGGACACGTGACGGCCTTATTAACACAACAAAAGGGCAATGTGATCCGCAGCACGATGCAACCTTTTCAGGTTAAAAAATCTTGTTATGGGAGAGGTGTTTCTGTGTGTAATGAGGTCCAGGTAAGGTAAGAGCACGGTCTCGTTGTGAATGTGCTATTGCACTGCTAACAAGAGAAAATGACCAGCAGACGAAAGTGACTGTGAATGATTGTGGTTGTAAATTGGAGCAGTCGGTCTACTGAGCTTCCACACTGCCTGTCTCTTTCCATCAGATTTACTTGTCTTTCTCTTCCCTCTCTGTATTCTCATCTCCCTTCATGAAGCACCATGAAGGTAATTGATTTCATTTGTGCTACACAAGCTAATATTCAATCACCGCAAGCTCCTGACCTTTGGAGTGTGAAACACTTAGCTGTGCTAATTCTGTCACCATCCGAGCAGTGTTGTATTCAGAGGCCTGCTAGTCCTCTGCCACCAGGCAATAATGGTTTATCTGCTTAGCTTGCTAAATGAGGTGTAAAATGAAATGGCACATGGTTTGTTTTCCAGATTTTTGGAGTAAAAGGCAGCTGCGTTTTCTTAATGAATCTCAGTTTCCTCGGTCACTGTCACACCTGCCACAAAGTGAGTCACCATTTGTTTTAAGGATGTTGTTGAAGGATTTGATGTGAAGTTGTTGGTTAAAGTGTCACTGAGTCAGTATTTCAGTGGTAACCATATTACTTAATTTAGAATTAAATACTTTATTTTAGCACATGGTTTGTGTAGAGAGTTTTTTAAAGAGGAAGTGTTAAAATATGAAGTGCCTTAACCCTTTGATGCACAACATATTGACCCCCCTTCTAATACACAACATGGGTCAAAAATGACCCACATTCATTTCCTTCATGTTATTTAATGCTTACTGTGTGTTTCTGTGCTCTATCTTTTGATATCAACTTACTTTATGATTGAATATTCCAAGTATTCTTTCAATATCTTGTTTTTGATAAGATCATTATTTCCATTTTGCCTCTCATACTTTATGAAGAAAAAAGTTTTTGCATTATTACATAGCTAACTACTTGGCTATGTAGCTTGCTAAGCTAACTATTTAGCCAATAAGTTAGCTCAGTAGTTCGCTTAGCAAGCTACTTAGCCAAAAAAGTTAGCTAAGTAGTTAGCTTAGCAAACTACTTAGCCAAGAAGTTAGTTAAATAGGTAGCGTAGCAAGCTACTTAGCTAAAAATGGATATGGGTCATTTTCCACCCATGTTGTGCATTAGAGGAGTAGTGACACAAAAAGGGATTTTATTAAAAAAATGAATAAAGGAAAACATAAAATTAGGATGTATGATGATAAAAAAAAATAATTGAGGAAAACCTCGAATACTGAAGGATGAAAATTATCTATTGCAAAGATATAGAACATAAAAACTCTGTTGGGTCACTTTAGACCCATGTTGTGAATCAAAGGGTTAAACCTGCATTCTATTTTATGGCCAGCAGGGGGCGATTCCACTGGTTACCAAAAGAAGTTAGAGTGTATAGAAGTCTATGAGAAAATCACCCTACTTATCACTGGGTTTACTACCTCAGTAAACATTCTATTGACTTTATGGTCTCAATTGATAGTTTTAAGTCTTCTTCAATACAGTTTGATGTTCATTTTGTAGATTATGGCCCCATTTAGAGCAAAATAAACAATAAAGCAGGGTATACTTTAGGTCATGGCTACCTTGTGACTGACAATCAAAAGTGGCTACCACATTTTTACCCTTTCACAGTGTGTATTGAGTTAAAAAATGTGCTTAAAAGTTTCTTATCAAGCGAGCAGCTCTAACTTCTTGTCCAAATATGGTCACTTCTGGCTCCAAAAAACCAAGATGGCAATGGCCAAAGTGGCAAACCTGAGGCTTCAAAACCAATCTGTAACATCATGGTGGCACCTTTTGATGCTCCAATCTTCATAGTTATTGGTAATCAGAATAACATATTTCGATGTACACTACAGGCCAAAAGTTTGGAAGCAAGATCAAATTTGTACAAAAAAAATCATAGTTTCATTACTTTACTTTGCAACAAATTAAACGTGAATAATATATAAAGAGTCACTTATTAGAACACATTTTTACTCTAATTATCAGGTCTTTGGGTTTTTATTGCTTAGACTTTGTGTATCCTTCTTTCCTTAATGTATAAATCTGAACGCTTGTTTCTTTACTCAGCTGCTTCAATTTTAGTCATTTCTGTGGTAGTTTGTCAGAGATATGAACACATTTGAGATTTATTGGGATTTTTGTATCCAAACTCTCAAAAGCCAAAGAGCTAAAGTGAATAATGCAAACTGTGATTTGTTTTTTTACTTTTGCACTGAAGTTGTGACTCCTCCAAATCTTCTCAACCCTAAAACTAAGCCCTTCTTTTCTTTTCTTAACATTTATTCAGCAATGGTCTGCTAACATCAATGTTTACCTAAAGGTCAATTGAGGAAAATGGTTCAATTCAATAAAGTTAACACATCCAAAAATCCAAAGAATCCATACTGGTTTTTAAGAAAGCCATTATGAACAGACAATTTAAGTTGCTTCCAAACTTTTGGCCTATAGTGTATCTGATAATAAACCCACATTAACTGATTAATGTTTGATTTTTTGTTTGTTTTTTAACCACTCCAGGACAGCATAAACACAACATAGTTGTATCTTTGCAAACACATAAAGATCCAGCGCCTATTTACACATTCAGCCAACACGGAACACCAGAATGGTGTTTCAGTACATGATTTCTGAAGTCCCTCACATTACAACATCCAATAATACCGCCAACAGTGGCATGGCTGAAGTTTGCCGTTAGTGAAAAACCATAACTTGGTAGACCAACTTTCAAAGGGCCAGTGTGTTTTTTGATGAGCTTAATGCCTGTGTCAGACGGGGGATGACTCCGGTCAGTACCTAGAAGATGTGATTCTTTTCTTTACGTGTCAAATGCAATCCACGTCAGGTATGGCAGGTTCCTGCACGGCAAAAATGAGAAACACCTCCTGTGCTTTCTGAGGTGAGATTTCCTTGGCCTGAGTGAAAGGTTGTAACAAATTGGCAATGTGGGCTGGTGACATGCTGAAAAGAAACCACTATGCTTTTCACCTAAAAACATAACCCTGGTGCTACTGGAGATTGTACAGCTCAATGTGGCTGCTGCAGTAGAAATTAACTTTCTTTTTCTTTCCAGGAAAGAGCAAAAAACAACCAGTGTGCTGCTATTGAACGTGGGTTTTTTTCCTCTAAATTTTGCAATCTCGAAACCAACATCTCGCCATGAATGATGCATGGCCTTGGTCTCACTGTGGAGCCATAATAAATGTAGCAATAACACTGAGTATGCAAACCGCAGAGTCCCCTAAAACAACCCGCAACGCTTTTACAGGTTTCCATCTGTAAGATTTATTTTGTTGTGAGCTTTGAGAGCATCATTACATCACCAGGAGCAGATAATCCTCGGGATTATCTGAATCCAGCATTAAAAATAAATGTCAGTACAAGGAGAAACACCTGCTGATTAAATGTTTGTGTTGAAGGAAAGCCTTTTATTATTGCGGCTCCATGCTTAAAAAAACCCCCGACACATAAATAAATAATTGAGATTGCATTTCATCTAAAAAAATAATTAAGTCACCATGTCTTGTAATGGATCAGTATTTGATCACAATATTAAAATCTTAATAAACTCTCTGCAGTTAACGCCATTGGTACTGTCAGTACATAAAGACATTTACATGTTGGTTTGTTATTAATTTTCCATAATCTTTTGAGCCTACCAGGTGTGTTAATAAGGTTATTATGAGTTTGGCAGCAAACTAAAACAGCTAATCTGGGATTATTCAAAAATAGAAAATCATGTTTGCCAGTAATTCAACATGTCCCTCAGCTGAAATAACATTTTTTTTTACTTTCAGCCAACAGGAGAGACCTTGATTTTCATCTTGAGATAAACTGGATTTCAGGGAAGTGGTCGTCGACCATGAAGAGTGAGTCAACATCACAAGTAACTTTTTGGTTAACACTGTCACACCGGCCTTTATACCAGGCTTTTCATCCAAGATTGTCATCTAAATGCAAAGCAGAGGTCAAGGAGAGCTGATCTCCACTGAGTCTTTACAGGATTCAGACTCAATTTAAGTGTTGAATTCTAGAAATTGCTATCGGCCTCATCCTTATTTGTTGAAAATAAAATCAGCTCCCACTGTGTTGACATACAGGTACATCTCAAAAAATTTGAATATCATGAAAAATATTTTTTGTCAATCACTTCAGAAAGTGAATGATAGAAAGTGAAATATTTCCCTTTCTTGTAATTTCGATGATTCTGTCTCAATATAAGAATATGATATATATATATATGGTGCACAATCTTGGTATTTTATGAGAAACCCTCAACAATAATTTCTTAGCACCCCCCCACCCCCCTTTTTTTTTATTTTTTACAATTATTATTATTATTATTTGCTATTATTTATTTATTTATTTATTTTCTTCCATGTATTTCATCTTTTTGGTTGTTAATCTTTTTATTTTTATTTTTTTTTTTAATTTTTAACTCTGTCCATTTACAATTTTTTTGTCAGTGGCTGTGTATGTATGTCTAAATTTGGATGTTTGGGCAGTTGTTTGTGTTGTATCATGGGTGGATGTTGTACAAAAAAATCAAAAATTTTCCTCCTGTACAGTGATTGTCTTATACATGCTTTGCCATCAATTAAAAGACAATTGAAAGAGAGAAAAAATATTTTTAGGGTTACAATATCATAAACACTTTTGATTAAATATTCGATCCCCACAGTGTGTTGTGAAGGCATAATACTATGAAATAACACTTTTTTTTCTCTGAATGGATATCTCTGTGCAAATCAGAAACTAGGCCTACTTGCTTGTCAAGAAATCAGTAATCAATATTGATAGCAGTTTGGAGTAATTCAATCAATTTCACCTATCAAGAATGTGACTCTGTATGACATCCCACTCCATCACCCTGACAGACAGCGTTCCCCAGTGGATGGTGTATATTGACACTGACAGCTCAAAACACTGTCTCCAAAAACAAGAGTCGAGCCCTCTGTCAACAGGATGAAGAATAACAGTTTGCTCCCGCTCACTGTCTCTGGACTATTAAGCAGTCAGGGACACACACTACATACCTACTGTTAGTGTTAAAATCTGGTTAAAATCCTTGCAATCCTGCAAATGTAATAGTTATTACATTTGTGGGAAATCTCGTGTTACGTTTGTATTAGGCAGTGGCTATTACGTTTGCAGAGAATGTATTATGTTTGTGGGATTATTGCATTAAAAGTTGCAGATTTTTATTACGTTTGTGGTTTATTACGTTTGTAGGCATTACTACATTTGCAGGTGTTACAGTCCACAAACAAGAATATCACAATATTTTCATTAATGTCATTAATTCTGTCTGTCTCAGTGCTTTTGGTGGCCCCTTAACTAAACCGCCCTACAAAGCCTAACTGCAGTAACAACATTTTTGGTCATAATTGAGTTAATGAACTCCTTGATGTCTGATTTATGTTGTGACAAAGTTTTAGATTTCAATTTTGCTTTATTTCTGAGAAATAATTATATAAAAAAAAACACAAAATTAAATTCAAAACAAAGCAGTAATTGCAATTAGCACGGTCTGCTTTGGATATATAAACTCATTTAAACATAAAAATAATATAAATTATACGTTTATTTGATAAAGAAATTATTATTTATACCAGGGGTCTCAAACTCAAATTACAGGGGGCCGCTGGAGGCAGTATCAAAATGACCAAAAAAAAGACACAAAATTATTAAAAAAACTAAATTACTTGAAAAAGAAACAAAATGACAAAAAAGACAGAATTACTTACCCTACTTTGCTTACTTTTTTTTGTAATTTTGTGTCTTTTTTTTGGTCATTTTGTTTCTTTTTTTCAGTAATTTCGTTTTCTTTCTGTCATTTTGTGACTTTTTTGGGTTATTCTGTGTCATTTGTTTTTGGTAATTCTGTGTATTTTTTGGTCATTTTGTGTATTTTTTGTCATTTTGTGTCTTTTAAGTAATTTAGTGTTTTTTCAGTCATTTTGTGTCTTTTTGGTCATTTTGTGTCTCTTTTTTGGTAAATTTGCTTCTTTTTTTGGTAATTTTGTGTCTTCTTTAAGTAATTTAGTGTTTTTTCAGTAATTTTGTGTCTTTTTGGTCATTTTGTGTCTTTTTCTTTTAGTAATTTTGTGTCTTTTTTTGGTCATTTTGATACTGCTTCCAGCGGCCCCCAGATAATTTCAGTTTGAGACCCCTGTTTGCATGAAAATGACATCATCAATTCATGTAGAAATAAGTGTCATATTACTAACTTTACCTGTAACCCATTGTGCTGGCCAGTTAAAACACGTTAAAAAAACTTTAAAGCAGTTTTTCTCAGTTTTGCCTTTTGCCTAGTAACTGCAGTTAGACTTTGTAGGGCAGAATACACCACACAACCTAGAATTAGTTTATTTTTATCCATCTCTTTACCAAGCGCCGCCACTGAGGAAGAAAGCATCTTTCGACTGGGACAAACAAAGTACGGTTCGGGGCTATCCAGGCAATCACCTGCTTCCCACTGACTATTTTCCCCAAGAGGAACCTGCACAGCTTCTCTAAATGTCTCCCAGCAGCAATGCTCTCCAACTGGCTCCCATATTTCTGCTCCACTGGACGATAAAATAAAATCCCGCCAGCTGCACACACACACACACACACACACACACACACACACACACACACACAGATATACAGAGCTAAGTGCCTTGCAAGAAGGATTTACAATTAAAGGCACAGAGACTCTTCTTACTGAATGCAAAGCAGGACTCTTGAGTGATCTATTGCCTTCAAGTGCGACACAGCCTGTCAATCATCACGACAGACTATGCATAAAATATTTTACTGTTGGCTGATCTTTTTTTTTTTTTTTTTTTTACTTCTTTTTCAGTTCTCCATACAGGGTTCGTACACTTTTTCAGTGGTCAAATTCAAGCACTTTTCAAGGACTTTCCAGGTCCATTTTCAAGCTTTTCCAGGACCTTTCAACGGTTGTGAGTTTTATATGAATGGCACTTTACCGTGTTGTGTGTGGAAGGTCCCTCTAATAACTTCTTTTGGTCATTTTGTGTCTTTTTGGTCATTTTGTGTATTTTTGGGGTAATTTTGTGTCTTTCCTTTGTCATTTTGTGGCTTTTTAAAGTAATTTAGTGTTTTTTCAGTCATTTTGTGTCTTTGTAATTTTGTGTCTTTTGATAATTTTGTGTATTTTTTTTAAATAATTGTGTCTTTTTGGGGAATTGTGTGTCTTTTTAAAATAATTTTGTGTCGTTTTTTAGTAATTTTGTGTCTTTTTTGGTAATTTTGATACTGCCTCCAGCGGCCCCAAGGTAATTTGAGTTTGAGACCCCTGGGGTAGAGCAACAAGAAACATCTCATAAACAAGAAGAGATGCAGGCGGAGCGATCTTCATTTCAGAGGATATAGGCTGTTCAGTTTATATATATTTTTCCATTTAAAATGTGGTTATCTATAGTCAGATTGCAGGAGAAATACAGTAAGAATTTCAAGCACTTAATCCAAAATCCAGCACTTATCAAACCTTGAAATTCAACATTAAAATTCAAGCATTTTCAAGGGTTTCTAGCACTCGTACTAACCCAGTACATAAATATGAATGAATGTTCACATGTAAACACTGACACACAGTTCCTCAGCCAGCCATCCTGGATAGCAATTTATGACTCGCGCTGCTCAAATGATCATGGACAGGAAACTGATGATATAAAGAAAAACCCATTTCATAAATCCACAGAGGATCAATGACGCTGTGATTGAATAATATATTCTACCACAATGCCCATTGTGTGTTACAAACAATGAGTTTTCTGTCACAACTATGTACCATTGATCTAGCATTGATAAAAGAAAAGGTCCTATCATTAGAAACCTGTTTGGAACACGAGTCCAGAGCCATATTGATATTGATCTCTGGCACAATGGGTGACTGCGTGCTCTACACAAAAGAACACAAGAGCACTCAAGGACCATAGGCTGTACATAGGTACACAAGTGTATGTAATGCTGGGCTTACACCAAAAGATTTCCACAGTCCCAGACTAAAAGCTGAAAGTCTTAAGTAAATCTAGGAGTTTTACTGGAGTCACGGCGCTCCCGTCATCTCCATCGTCTTTTCCTAGTCTTGGGTTTGGATCATATCAAACGTGTTTGATATTATCTCAAGTCTCAGTGACGTAACACAATCACCGACCAATAGATGAGCGGCCAATCGACCAATCAGAGCAGAGCAATCAACAGAATTAACTGCCGCTAGAATGTTCCGGAACAGTGACAGTAGCCAGAGGTGGACAGACTGGAATTTCTGGCCTCGAACAGAAAGCATTTTTGGCAAAACCATAATACCTATCATTGATCCGACTTCACTTTGAGCATCCTGAGTTCTTCCTGAACGTCTACATATGTTTTTTGTGAAGAAAAATGATGAAATAGCTTTGTAAGAGTGATCTGAAAAACTGTTAAATATGCTTTTCTACAGAAATCTTCCTGCGTTTTAATATGGGACCCAATGAGGCTGTTGGTGGTGTTGGTGGATCATCTGTGCGTCCTACGCCCAAACTATAACTCTGACAGCTTTACCAGAGGATTGTGAGTGAGAAGACAAATTTTCCTACGTTTCTATGTATAAATTATTTCTGTAGAGTGGAATTTGCGGCCTGGAGCGCAGTTTTCAAATTTGTTTTTTGACAGTTTTTTCTCTCCCTGTTTAAAGTTTGAATGGAGTCTCTCGGTGAAATTATGCCGGAGAAGTAGACGTTTGAAAATCTCCAATTATTGTTCTTTTTTGCTCATTTTTCTTCGGACGTCCCATTTATTTCAATGCAAAATTTTCCTTACATCGAGAAAAATTCATATTCCCTAGAGAAATCATCAATTTCTGTCGCTCTACATACATCATCTGGTATAACTGATACAATATGCTAAGAGCTACGTACAGAGCAGCAGAGAAAGCTGTAGAGAATTCAGTAACTTGACAATCTAAGCAATATATCACACCTATTTTTGGACATTTTTAGATTTAAAGTAGTGCAAATATATTCCTTAGAGCCCTGCAGCAGCAGTACTAGTAGCACAGATTGTACAGGTGTAAACAAAATGATATTAAAAAAGCAATAAACTTGTGTCTGAAATTGTCCCCAGAGTCTGTAGAAACCTAACTAGACTATGAAACAATGAAAACAGTTTTAATTCAAGGTTACAGCCATTAAGTGAAAGGAGTTGTTTTCCCTGCTTGTCTGAGTGTTGTGGAGCAGTGTGATTGATAACCTTCGCCTCCCTCCGGCAAACACACCTGAACCACAACCGTCTGCTGCGCTCCGGCAGCCCGCCGCCTCCTTTTGTTCCTCTCCTCCAGCGAGAGAGCCATAAGCCGGAGACAATAGGTTTAATGGGATTATAAAGGGCATCAGAGGAGTTTCCATGGATCACAAAGCTCACAACAAATCCACGGGGCGAATACCAAACGAGACAGTCAACACGGTTAGATATGTCTCTGCTTCCTGGAACAATATGCTGACTGTCCATCTCGTCTGGCTCGGACTAAGCAGCCTTGGGACTTTGGGACCCGGGTCAGGAAGAGGGTCTGGGTCGATGTTCTGGGGCCCTGAACTGAAAACCCAATTATCCCGGCATTTCAGTCAGGCTTAATTAGGCTTGTCTGATGTGCAGCGGATTCATTATGTTTCTAATTAAGTCCCTATCAGGCCCATAGAAATAATGTCTTTATGGTACATCAAAACCAAGCTGCACTATGCTGACATGATTGCAAAACTATCCTCTGGCAATCTTCCTGAGTGGGTGGTCGCATGGAGGTTGTTGTCTCCTTCACGAGAGGCTTTTAAAGCAGAGGAGTTCATCTTCTGGGGACAGAGTGTGGTGGACGTCTTTCTCTGTAACCAAGAGGAACTGAAGACGGAGTTTGAGATGTTTTAAGCACAGTATTGATTTTCTACCTTTTACAACCATCTCTACACAACCTGGTCTCACAGGAATCCGTGGAATTGCCACAGAATCGCTCAAATTTCCGTGAAACTGACACGGATTTCGCTGCAGTGCAAGTTAATGACAGTCATATCCCGTGGCTATTCCATGGATATTTTTTCCTATTGGCGGTCAGAACAAAAAACATGGCGGACACTACTTTCTAAAAATCGGTTAATTGTTGGTTGTTGTTTTTTTTTCTCTTTTTTTCAAGCAAAAAATGTCTTGCTGGCACTCTTCCAATGTGAAAAATTCATTTGTTTTATATTTTTGCAAACAGAATATTTTGGGGTTTTGGACTGCTTATTGAATGAAAAAAAATGACTGAAATAAGTCCAAATAACCAATATAGATTAACAGGGATGGGAATTGAGAACTGGTTGCAAATTGTCCGATCCATCAGAATGAATGGACAGAAATGTTTTTGCAGCGCCCCCGACTGGAATTTTTGGTAGAATGCAGCTTAAGGCACTTCCTGGTTTACCTCCCTGCTCAGACCCGGAGGTTGCCGCCTGGTTTGGAGGTTGCCGCCTGGTTTTCACGCAGGACAAAATTTTGCATAACACAGCTCATTAATTGTACAAAACACATAATTTTACCTTTTTGTTTGATTGGTGGAAACCTTCATAGAGATACAGAGAGTGCCTGGGGCCTTGATAAGTGGAATATTTCCTGTTTTGTTTCACTGCAGCATATCAGCTATTCGAAAGAATTCATTTCAATCTGAGTACCTTTCTTTAAAATGTGATATTTAATGTGTAACACGACACAAAAATAATTTCTGAGTGGATTCAAGGACAAACAAATAAGAGAGCTTGCAAAGTCATTTTGACCTTGTAGGAAGAAAAAAAGATTTCTAACCATCTGTTATTCTCTTCGAAACATCGTCGCCTTATTCATGTGCATTCATAACCAAATGCATTCATCCCACAATGGGAGCTGCACCTCTGCGGAGATGTAAGCAATATCGGTAAACACACGCTGCAAAACATGTCACCACCGCTCAAACAAAGCGGCGTAGCTAGTGAGGCTTTTGGCCTTTATCTGCTTCATGAATTCATGTGCCAGTCAAGAGAAAATGAAAAGGGAGTGCTTTGATTTGGTTTAAAGCTAAGACTACAAGCGAAACACAAGTTGTGGATGAGGAGCTGCTAACTGCCACTGATTTAAATATCTCAGAGGATGAGGTTTATACTCCGGGGAGAAGAGAGGCCTCGAGTGCAGAGAACATGTGGAAAACATTCGGGTTGCAAACAGAGGGAAGCGACATGTACAGTAAAAACATTTGAATAGCAGCGGAGTCAACACATTATACAAGAAAAACACACACCGTGGGTGGTTCCTTTTATTCTCTCACTTTGCCTATTGATTTTTAACTCTATGGAGTCTTAAAGGGCTATTTTGTCCATTTTTTAATCCTTTTCATGTCATTGTAAGTCATTTTGTGTCATTTTTATGTCTTTTTTGTGAATTTTTTGGTCATGTGTCTGTTGTTGTTTTTTTAGTTATTTTGTGTCTTTTTTTAGTCATTTTGTGTCATTTTGTTTCTTTTTTAGTCATTTTGTGTCTTTTTTTAGTCATTTTGTATCTTTTTAGTAATTTTGTGTCTTTTTTTAGTAATTTTGTGTCTGTTTTTTTATCATTTCGTGTCTTTTTTTGTCATTTTGTTTCTTTTTTAGTCATTTTGTGTCTTTTTTGGTCATTTTGTGTCTTTTTTAATCCTTTAGTCCAACATAAAATGCTGTTTTGAATCTTTTTTTGTAACTTTCAAAACACTATCATGCTCAATCAAAAATTGTAAATGTTGCAAATGTGAACAAAGGCTGCAAATCTAACATATAAGAGGGTTCCATCCAGTTCTATTATTTTATACTAAATCTATTTGAGCTTGTCTCCAGTTTTACTTGGTATATCATCATCAAACTGAAACTGGCCTCATGGAGTTTACAGCCAGAACTTTAGAGGTAAATTTACAGTAGGGCTCCACGCTGCTTTGTTTTCTAGTCTGGATGTGATGAAGAAGTCTGAATGCTTTGGAGCTTTTGGAGACTCCAGAGGGTTAACAACAGTTGGATTCTGCAAACATACATTCAAATGTGGTTTCCAGTTGCATACAAGCATGTCCTGTTGAAACACAGCTACTGTGCAGTATAGCCACTGAACAATGGGCTGAATGTTTGTGCAGGCGCAAAACCAACACAGGGACAAATGCAGCCTCAAAGGCATCTGCGCCCGGCAGAGGTCTGTGTTTGTTTTGTCACTTGTGTCTCTTTAGTGATTTCATGGCTCTGTTGCAATGAGAGCTTGATTGCAGAGGTATCCAGCTGGCCCTTGTGAACCCTTTGGCTTCTGTGGTAGTGGGCCACGATTTATTTAAGAAATAAGATTTTTCCTCATTGAAGCGAAAAGCAAATAAACACCATTTTCCCTGGTAAAGTGATGTTTTCTTGGTTGTGAATTGAGTTGTTAGGGGCACACTGCAAAAAAAGGTGTGTCTAAAAACAAGATAAAAACACTAAATCTGAGGGAAATGATCTTGCTGCATGGACATATAATTTCACTTGACAAGATTTCCCAAATTAAGATTATTAAATCGAGAAATAAGCAAGTTGTACGCTTAAAACAAGAAATTAACTCTTAAATAGACTACAACTAGATTCTTTTAGCAGTTTTTTCCTACCATGCATTTTTTCCCCCATCCTGCTCTTAGTAAAAACTTCCAAACTGGAGGAGAGGGAGCTTTTGGCTCCAGCTGCTCTAGTGTGTGCAGTGGTTTGTGTTGGGAAAAAAAAAAAGAAGAGGAAAAGACGTGACAAGTTACTGAATTTTTGCAATATTTTTTAACAGCCATGGAGCACATAATGTATTGTTATTTTTAAGTCACACATAAAGGAACTAGGGCTGTAAGTGTTTTCCTGTGTATTCCTACCAAACCATTATCCCGTACAGGAATAACAGTCTGATGAATGCATTCTGCAGAGAATACATGGTATTATAATAGAAAATGAGGCACGTAATGTGGCACCAATCTTCACAAGCCTAAGTTCAGTGCAGATACTTTCTTTTAAATTTTTTGGTGTTTTTAGTTTAAGCATAAGAGACTCTTTATAGCCTACTGTGACCTGTTGCCTTTTGGGAAAGTGTTTGTTCATTGTTCATCTATCTATAAAAGCAAGAAGCATCTGTGTGTGTGTGTGTGTGTGTGTGTGTGTGTCTAGTTCATATCTCTCTGACTGTTAGTCAGACTGACCTCAGATTTCATATGTGTCTTGCTCATGGCACGAAGGTATGCATTCTCGATTTTGAAGATTTTTAAATTTCATTTTTCAAAATATCATTATTTACGTAGGACGTGTTGCAGCATTGCACTGTTTCCGATCGGACGCCTTTTAGGGGAGCTCCGCCCCCTTTTAGTGGAGCTCCGCCCCATTGTGTGATAGGCCTACACCTGGTCAGTAACACAATTCACTCTGGATTTACACCCTGACTCATCTCATCTCTAAGTCTATTTAGCCTACACTGTAAAAAATAATCTGTCTAATTTATGATGAAATACTGGCAGATTTGGTTGCCAGAACTTCCCCGTAAAAAATACAGTGAGTGGGTTTTCTACTGTAAATTTAAATGTAAATATCAGCAAAAACTGTAATTTAGACTGAATATTCCCGTTATTTTTAGGGTCATTGTGTCATCATAGTATTTCTCCATTAACTTTACATGAAAATGTTATAATTTTATACAACAAAATTGTGTGTTTCCTACAGTTTATGACAGTAAAAGGAAAAGTTTTGTGCTATTTTTTGATTTACGGTTATTAAAAGTGTCTATATGATTTTTAATTTCACGCCCTATTTCTGATTAAATTTTAAAGTGTTTTACTGTAATTTTTACAAACTTTTTTACAGTGTACACTTTAGTAGAGTCTAGAGTTTTAAAGTGCGCTACAAGGTTCGATTTTCCAATAATATTCAAATAGTTATGATAGCTTATGAAAAGTAACTGTTTTATGGAGTTGCAGACGTTGTTGTAGTGCGATTAGCATGCTAAGCGGAGATTTAGCTTTATTGACATCTTATGTTGCATTACTATGTAATTCAGGGATGACATTCATGTTGCTTAGCGTAATGCCCATAATCATTTGATATCAGATACTTACATGCAATATAGTATATCAGCTAACTGGGTTCATGTTAATGTACTTTTAGCAGCATACTGCGTAATGTGCTATCTCACGATTAGCATGCTAAGCGGAGATTTAGCTTTATTCACTTCCTATGTTGCATTACTATGTAATTCAGGGATGACATTCATGTTGCTTAGCATAATGCCCATATTAATTTAATATGATATACTTACATGCAATATAGTATATCAGCTAACTGGGTTCATGTTAATGTACTTTTAGTGCAGCATACTGCGTAAGGTGCTATCTCATGATTAGCATGCTAACCTAAGCTATGATTTAAGCCCTTTCTTCCGCATCAGTTTGATCCATTGAAAAGAGTAAAAACAAAAACAAAACTTACTGACAGCTAAGCATAATAAGGACAGAAAGATAGCGATTCTGTGTTATTTAAGGTTACACTAGCAAGAGGCATTAGCATTAGCTACAAAATACAATCTCACACTATACGAATATACTTCCTATGGGCACTGCACTAGTACATGTAATACATAAAGCATTTATTCTTGTTTTCATAATGAAAATAGTTTAACAAACTTGCCAGTGCAAGAGGAATTTATCTGCCTTTAAAACTTGTACTACTGTCTTCTCAAAAGAAATGAAAAGAAACATATTCTTGTGCATTTGCACCAAACTGGGTTATGAACCGAACCCTAGAGGGAGCATGATGGAAGACCCAGCAGAGGCCTAATTTGTGTATATGTGTGCTTTCTACAGTAGTTTTTTTTTGTTGTTGAATATTTTACAAGTTCTCAGACTGAAAAGAGGAAATATCTTAAATTCAGTATGAGAACAGCTTCAAATATAACCAAGTAGTAGTTGGAATGTTGTTTTTAAAGCTCTCTGCTACATTAATATTACTGCATTAAATTTGATTTGAGGAGCATAAAAGCATTCAAGTAGGTTTCAGTGAGCTGAAAAAAGCAGCAAGATTCAGCAGGAGTCATTTAGACATCTTAATGCCATGTGCTGTTTTGCTTCAAGATTTGCTTCAACTTTAATGGAAACAGCTTATATGTTGTTGTTCAGTCACACAGAAAGGAAGGAAGGAAGAAAGAAAGAAAGAAAGAAAGAAAGAAAGAAAGAAAGAAAGAAATGAAGAAAGAAAGAAAGAAAGAAAGCAAGGAAGCAAGAAAAGGAGGAAGAAATAAAGAAAGAAACGGAGAAAGACAGATAGAAAGGAAGCAAGAAAGAAAGAAAGAAAGAAAGAAACAGAGAAAGACAGAGAGAAAGTAAGAAAGGAAGCAAGAAAGAAAGAAAGAAAGAAAGAGAGAAGGATGTAACTACACCGGTCCAACGAAATGAATGGCCACGGTTCATATTGATGTCTTGAAGGTTTATTTTTGTCTCTGTCTTGACACTGTGAAAACTACAATAAATAAAGAGATAAAAGTTTGAAAAACACATGCAACTCTCACTCACTGTTAAGTTTCTTGTTGTAATGTCCGAAGCACATAACCACAACAGAAGGGGCTGCAATAAATTAACTTCAAATACATACTTACCAATGTCCATAATTGCACAGTGGCCCTGAGAGCTCACAGTGCTGCAACTTAAGAAAACACATGCAAATTGAGAAAACATTTTCATCAATTTGACAACACAAGCATTTAGAAAATGCGCTGCAAAGACCACAACACAGAGCTGCAAATAGGCCAGAACACAACAGAAGTGTTTCCAGAGGACACTTAAAAGTGATGCACACGTCTGGACACGGTTGTGATATCATCACGTTATTTCAAGATAATGATAATTCCCGTCTGATCATAGCGTGCTAACGTTAGCCGCCGATTGATAGCATGCTATCGATAGTGTGCTAACGTTAGCTGGTGATCGATAGAGTGCTAGCGTTAGCGGGCTAGCAAGACCAAGACCAACTCGGTGCCGTTGAGAGAGACCAACTACTGTAAATCGTGTATCATTCATTTATTTGATTTGTTTAACTGCAAGTAAGTAAGTAAGTAAGTAAGTAAGTAAGTAAGTAAGTAAACTTTATTTATATAGCACCTTTAGCAGACAGAAGTCACAAAGTGCTTCACATTGACAGAGGATAAATAAGTTAAAAATAATAAAATAAAATAACATAAAAATACAATAAAAATGTACATACAAGTTTTAAAGACCAAAACAACAGCAATTAAACAACCACAGCAGTCCCAAAGCAATTAATTAAAAGCCTGAACAAATAAAGTGGTTGATACGGGCTAGCAGGCTAATGCTATATATCACATTATAACATGAAAATATCATTATCATGATATAACGTGATAGCACGTTATAATGTTATAATGTGAAATTATCATTGAAATAACATGATAATATCAAGCATGTTCAGACGTGTGCATCACTTTTAAGTGTCCTCTGGAAACACTTCTGTTGTGTTGTGGTCTTTGCAGCGCGTTTCTAAATGCTGCGCTTGTGTTGTCAAATTGATGACGATGTTTCTCAATTTGCTTGTGCTTTGTGTACGTGCATGTGTTTTCTGAAGTTCAGGGCCATAAACCGTAAAATAGGGCACCTTAAGAGCGATACACACAAACATGAAACATATAAAAGGATAATTGTGTGCACAACTTGGACCACATGTAGAGTTGTCACTCTGGAGTTGCGTGCTCTTCTCTACAGCTCTGACCCATAATGCAACTGAACCATAATAAACTGACCCGTCCTCACATTTCCCCCAATGCCCTCAAATCAGACTGTGACCCTTTTATACTTCACAATAAAAGTCCAAGATAAGGCAATACATTTTCTAACTAAACATTTTATCCTTGAAACCTTTTTAACATCTTATCTATTGCCTTTTTAATCACCTTTTAATGACTTTATGAACTTGAATGATTATGAATTTATGTCTTAAACAAACAAGTGCAAACTGTCTCTGTGATCCTTTTATACTTCACAATAAAAGTCCCAGAAAAAGCAATACAATTTTTAATCAAACATTTTATCCTTTAAATCATGGGTCCCAAACTTGCGGCCCGCGGGCCAATTGTGGCCCTCGTGATGATATTTTGTGGCCCCCACCTTGATATGAAAGTTTAATGTTAATTTTTCAATGAATACCACTTCACCGTGTTGTGTGTGAAAGGTCCCTTTAATTACTTTTTTTGGGTCGTTTTGTGTCTTTTTTAAAATAATTTTGTGTTTTTTTTAGTAATTTTGTGTCTTTTTTGGGTCGTTTTGTGTCTTTTTAAAATAATTTTGTGTCTTTTTTGGGTCGTTTTGTGTCTTTTTAAAATAATTTTGTGTCTTTTTTTTTTAATTTTATGTCTTTTTTAGTAATTTTGTGTCTTTTTTTGGTCATTTTGTGTCTTTTTTGGTCAGTTTGATACTGCCTCCAGCGGCCCCCAGGTAATTTGAGTTTTGAGACCCCTGCTTTAAACCTTCTTAACATCTTATCTTTTGCATTTTTAACCACCTTTTAATGAATTTATGAACTTGAATGATTATGAATTTATGTCTTAAACAAACAACAAGCACAAAATAAACTGTCCCTGAGACAGTTACAAAGGTTGATATGGTTGCCAGTTTGGCACAGACATCAAAACCTCAATCTGAATAAATATTGCACTGTATGTATTGAATGTAGATGTCACAGTTTAACAAATCCCCTGCGCTTATTTTTTTCAAAACTTTATTTATTGAGTTTTTTTTCAAAAAGTAATACACAATGAACACAACAACAGACATACAGTCATAAAACCCCATCCCTCCCTCTCATAACCAACAGTCATCTCGGAGGAAAACAAATATTTGAGTTAATAAAAATAATAAAAAATAAAAAAAATGTATTATTCAATAAATAATAATAATTATAATAAATAAAATACAATAATATTAATAAATAAAAATTAAAAATGGGGGACATAAATAAATAAATAATAAAACAATAATACACAATAATAATAATAATAATGAAAGTATACATAATTAAAATTAATTAATTAAATAACAATAATCCCCTGCACTTCTGTTGATGTTTGAGATAAAACGCAATTATGCACAAAGAGAGAGAGAGAGAGAGAGAGAGGTGACGAATTGACAATAGTAGTGAGTTTGTGAGAAAGCATATTCTCGATAGTCTAAAAACAACAAAGACGGGCAGACAGACGTAGGTGAAAAGGCGAGAAGTCCAGTCACACAAGGGAACAAAGAGACAGAGAGCACTTATAGTGTGAGGAGGATGATAGCAGCGGCAACAATAGAAGTCAGATAATCACAGCTGCCTAGGTGACAGCACGGCATGATTAACACTAATGACCCTACACTTTATGAGACTCTACAAAGACAATTAGTCCTCCCACTCTCCTCCTCCTCCTCCTCCTCTCCTCTCCTCTCCTCTCTGGGGCCGTGTACACTGATTTAACCCACACCTCTCCCTCCTCCACTCCATCCCACTCCTGCCATTTGTTTCACTGTGGGTGTATTCATTTCCCTCTCCTCCATCAGCACTGGAGACAGACTCACTGCAGGTTTAGGACATAATGTCCCCCTTGTTACATTTATATATTATTTCTAGGGCCGGGACTTTAACGCGTTAACTAAGATTAATTAATTACACAAAAATTAACGCGTTAAAAAAACTTGACGCATTTTAATCGCCCTTATTTTTGCACCGCGGAACGTTTCTCACTGGATGAGTTTCAGGAGGACCGATTATACTGGAGCACCAACTAGCGTTGATGAGTTGAGACAACAACAAACCACAGTGAACATGAAGGAAGAAGCTGATGAGACGCTTTGGTTGGCCCCGTGGATGATGGGACATTTAGTTACTAAAAACCAACGGATGGAAGCGTCCATAAGAGCATGGTTGTGTTGCTATGCAACAAGGAATTCACATATCACCGCAGCACATCCAGCCTCAAGTATCACCTCAATGCTAAACATATAGCAGCTAGCGGCTAGTGTGGTAGCTAGCGTGGATTGTGTTTTACTTAAAAAACCAAAGTATTCTAGTTTACAGAAGGTCTACCTACCTATAGGCTACCTGAATTTATGAAATGTACTATATTTCATATTCTAATATGCTATTGCTACACTTAATGGCAAAAATTGCACTGGTCCGTTGGACTTGAACAAAAATAAACAATGTTTTTGTTGCTTAAGCTTATGTATTCAGTCATTATTCAATGGTATACTAAAAATCCATGTGAAAAAAATTACTTCTCACTGTTCTCAGGTCAAATATTTATCTGCTATTAAAATGTGATTAATTAATTAATTAATTACAAAGCCTCTAATTAATTAGATATATTATTTTAATCGAGTTCCGGCCCTAATTATTTCAAGAAAATGATAATTTCCTAACGTTATAATGCTAGTGGCTGATCATAGCATGCTAACGTAACACAATAAGAAAAAGAGCTGCAAATAGGCCAGAAGTGTTTCCAGAGGACACTTAAAAGTGATGCACATGTCTGGACAAGCTTATGATATCATCACGTTATTTCAAGATAATTATAATTTCACATTATAATGTTAGCGGCTAATCATAGCGTGCTAACGTTAGCCGGTGATCAATAGCGTGCTAACGTTAGCCGGCGATCGATATCGCACTAGCGTTAGCGTGCTAGCAAGACCAACTCGGTGCCGTTGAGAGAGACCAACTAAAATGTGTATCATTCATTTATTTGATTTGTTTAACTGCAATGTGATTGATACGGGCTAGCGGGCTAAAGCTATATATCACATTATAACATGAAAATATCATTATTATGAAATAATGTGCTAATTTCATGTTGTAATGTGAAATTATAATTATCTTGAAATAATGTGATAATATCTAATATAAGCGTGTCCACACGTGCATCACTTTTAAGTGTCCTCTGGAAACACTTCTGTTGTGTTGTGGTCTATTTGCAGCACTTTTTCTTATTGTGTTGTGGTCTTTGCAGCGTGTTTTCTAAATGCTGCACTTGTGTTGTCAATTTGCTTGTGTTTTGTGTATTTGCATGTGTTTTCTTAAGTTGCAGCACTGTGAGCTGGAGCTCTCAGGGCCACTGTAAAATATGGCACAAGAGTGATATACATAAACATAAAAACATATAAAAGGAAAATTGCTGTGTGCGCAACTGTCCACATGTAGAGTGAGAGATATGCGCATCTTTTTGGTAAAACACTCTGAAGGGTTTTGTCTTCTTCTGTCACATCTTGGAGGACTTTTGGTGGATAATTTATGGACTACAAACACAGCACGCAATTATATGTGATAGATGATCCAATAACGTGATACCCGCTAAGGTGTAGTTGACATGTGATTGATCATGCGGCTGCTGATTGATGACTTGAGAGAATATGATTACCAGTCTTACCAACAGAAGCCTGTGGTTGTAACAACATTTCTCTTTACACTTGAACAAGGTCATTATAGGATAAAGATGAAACACGTTGCTGCTGCAACCTTGAATGTCCTCAGTTGATCTTCATTTGGAAACAGGACATTTTTCGTATTCTTAACCAAACCTGTCTTGTATGTAGTTCAGCCTGATAAATACCACCTGATGTGAGAAAGTGCATTTAATCATTGGCATAATCGCTGCCCCCATATATGGCTTCCTGTTCTGCTCCATATATGGGCATGTTTCATTAAAAAAATGTTACCCGAGTAAAAAGAAGACTTTCACACTGCAGAGCTTTTTTTTTGGTGAGATTTTCACCAAATATGACTAAGGCAATTATGTGATAAGGTTAACAATAGATAGTAATAAAGAGCCGCTACAGTAATTCCCCGGCTGCAATGATGGTGCATAGATACCAAGAGTGCAGATACAAAAGACACAGAAATAATGACCAGTCAGAGTAGTTTGGGGTTTTTTTGGGGACAGGGGCTTAAAGAGACAGGAACTACAATGGGTTCAGGTGTATTAAGACAGTATGAATATTATAATGTGTTTTTTAACATAAAAGCATGAAAACATAATCTTGTAGAAACCAAAAATACAAAACTGACCAGAAAATAGGCACGATGTGTCTTCTTTCAAGTCCTGCTATTGGAAATTGGACACAGAAAAAACACACCCAATTTAGTCATTTGTCATAATAGTGGACCTTAAATAATTCTAAAATGTTATTAGTACAGCTTCCAACAATGTTTCATCAGAGCAGAACTAATCTGTGACGGACATATTGAAAAATCTTTGACAATTATTTGTGTATGGATCCTCCAAACGCCCGTCTATCTCAGTGTGAGTTTGTTTATTTGGTTGTTTATTTAGAAGGATCCCCATTAGCTCGACCCTAAAGTGGAGCTACTTTTAGTGGGGTCCACATTTAAAACATACATAAATGAAATTAAAAATATATATTCACATAAAATGACAAGTATATTCATTCCAATCATGGCATACTGCATCATAGTTTGACTGATTACCAACATAAATTAGCAAAAGTAAAAAAGTTATCATGTCAAGAGTATTTACCAGGCGGCAATCTCCGTGCCTGAGCATGGAGGCCAACCAGGAAGTGCATTAAGCCAGCAATTCACCGGAAATTCCAGCAGGGGGTGCTAAGTTTGGCTGCAAAAAAAATCTGCCCATTCATTTCAGTGCAAAATTTGAAAACTTCTCTCTCGATATATTACCTCAGAAATTTTTTTCAGGACAACACTATGGTCTCAATCACTAGTAAAAAATCATCTTCAAGACAATTTGATGTCAATAGTTCTAATAATGGCCCCATTTAGAAGAAAATAGAAGATAAAGAATCGTATGATTTGGGGCGGGGCTACAGGTCAATGACAAGGCGAGCCGTCATCAGGAGAGAAGCAGAGCAATGCGTATCCATGGCAACGTGTCAATAAAGTTATATATAACATTATATAGATAGAAAAAAGGACGTTTAGCGGTTTGGTCTCATAACTTTGACCCTTTCACTGTATTTTCACTTAACCCATTGACGCCTGGAAAGCGTTTACGTCGTTTTGTAGTATTTTGTATAAGCTCTCAAATACTTTTTGAATTTCATTTCTATCTGCTACAGAGGCTGAAAAATCTATTATTTAGTAGAAGAGTTCACACTTTTTTTTCCAGAATTTTTCCAGAATTTCCAGAAAATTAGAGGCTTATTTTAAAATCGCCCAGCGGTTTTTCAGGCCTCAATGGGTTAATGACAGTTTATTTGAACGTTTTGTTCATTAAATGTCTTGTTCAGCGTTTGGTTGGACTAACAGACGCTCCAAGGAGTCGCTGCTCAGTTTTCTGAGGTAAGAAAGATACATTTTGTTTTTGTTTTTTTGCTAGCCAAAACTAACATTCCAGTTAATGCTCCAATTAATGCTAACATGAATTAGCAGCGGCTTCTCTCAGTCGGGTTGCCGATGTAGAGAGGCTGTAGTCAGTGATCAGATCCCTCGCGCTCCGCCACAGTCCAATTATGGTCTGCTCCGCGTATCGGAAACAAGATGGCGACGCAAGATGGCGATGAGTATCATGCTAAACTCAAGGCTTCCAATGGGCAGTCCACAAACCAATGGGTGACGTCACAGTGACTACGTCCATTATTTATATACAGTCTATGGTATTTACATCATACAATGTCGTACAGTGTCATACATACATCATACAGTAATTATTTAATTGCAAACATCCCTATAAAAGTGTCACATATCGTAAGAGGGAAGCATGTGTTATTGGAAATGTGACACTTTGAGTGGATGCAGAAATGAAGGCACCTTGGTGGAATCTACCGTTGGACAGTCAGACAGAGTGGTCTTGTCGCCTACATCTCCCCAGTGTTCACAGCCTCTCAGACCTAATCCCCATGTCGGTACAACATACCAATAGACCTGTGGTGCATGGGGGGCTCCAATAATGACTTGCAGCCAAACCCCCTGCACCAGTCCTGGACTCCTAACACCATGTATTTAGCAGTGTATTGACTCCCTTGCCTCTGCAGGTTGAAGAATGACTCCAATTTATTTCGTATGCTCCCAAGACTGCACTGAATTAGAGACATGACAAGTGTGTGGGTGCAGAGGGGAGTAGTTTACATAGTGCATGTTGTGTGGCTGTGTGTTTCCTCTGAAGGCAATAAACTGGGTCTCGGGCTGACTGTATTTTAAGCATGCATGTTTGTCACCTCAACCTCCAGCTGATAAAGGGAAGGAGCACGGAGATGTCTCTGGGGCAGAGGAAAAACTGACTGGTAAATGAATTTTGGGGCAGAGGCCAGTCAGCCAACAGCTAATCAATATCACTTTGCTTTACTGTACTAAAGTTGGCTATAAAACCATCTTTGATGTGTTTACACATTGATTCGTAATTTTATGGATTCAGTTTGGATCTCATATTATAAGGATTTATATGATATGCTCTTTTTGCTGTGAAAGAAGCCAATACTTTCCCATTTATGTTAGAAAATGAGGCTTTACCTTCCCCCCAAATAAACGACCCCACAGGTCATTTGTAAAAGCAGCTTATTATGACTCATAAGTTGCTTTTGGACCAAACAGACTCCTTGGAAAGAACTGGGGAGCTCCCCTGAGAACTGTATCCCTTTATGGTGTTATTTCTTCTTCTGTTTGAATCCGCACCTCTAACATGAAAGCAGAAATATGGTCAGCCTGCTGAAAATCCTGTTGTATTTTCCCATTGCATATATTTTCAGTAAAGCCTGGACGTCCATTTGACCATGTTTTCTTCCATTTTTTTTCCCATTATGAGGTGTTGTTTTTGGTTTGTGTTGTCTGTTGTTTACACAGCTAATGGGTTCATAGAAATGGTGGTTGCCAGTGCTGCATTGGCTGTATTAACCCATTTAGGCCTAAAACGGCTGGAAAAAATGCCTGTAAAACCTTTGGGCGATTTTAAAATAACCCCCTAAAACCTGAAGTTTTTCTATAAATTCAACAGAAATGTCAACGCTGCCTACTAAATAATAGATTTTTCAGCCTCTGTAGCAGATAGAAATGAAATTCAAAAAGTATTTGAGAGCTTATAGCTGTTATATCTGAGCTCCCTTGCTATGGTCGTCTTTCGCCATGATTTCAGTTCTGGAAAAGTCCCATGTTGCATTGCAACACTCCCACATGTTTTTAGTCATTTTGTGTCTTTTTTGGTCATTTTTTTAGTCATTTTGTGTCTTTTTTTCGTCATTTTGTGTCTTTTTTGGTCATTTTGGAAAAGTCCCATGTTGCAATGCGACACTCCCACATGTATTCTGATGCATTTCATTGGACAAGAGACAATAAGAAAATAGGTAGAAAAAAATGCAAAGTGTTATACAAAGTTAACCACATGTTACACACTATGGTCTCAATCGCTAGTAAAAAATCTTCTCCAAAACAATTTGATGTTAATAGTTGACCCCATTTAGAAGAAAATAGAAGATAAAGAATTGTATGATTTGGGGCGGGGCTACCTTTGATTGACAGGTCACTAACAAGGCGAGCCGTCACCAGGAGAGAAGCAGAACAATGCGTATCCACGGCAACGTGTCAATAAAGTTATATATAATGTTATATAGATATAAAAAAGGACGTTTAGCGGTTTGGTCTCATAACTTTGACCCTTTCACTGTATTTTCACTTAATGACAGTTTATTTGAATGTTTTGTTCAGTAAAAATGTCTTTTTACTAACTAACAAACTAACTAACGAACTAACATCCCAGTAAATGCTCCAGTCTGCTCCGTATCTTGTTTCCGTATCGGAAACAAGATGGCGACGAGTGTAACGCTGAACTTGATGCTTCCAACGGGCCACAAACCAACAGGTGACGTCACGGTGACTACGTCCATTATTTATATACAGTCTATGGTTACAAACCACAAGCATCATATTTACATATTAGTTCACCGGTAGAGGGGCGATGATTTAGGAAATGCTTCAGTGGGTCATATTAGAGGATAGGATCAAACAACCAAGTGTTGGGGGACCACCAACCCATTGAAGCATTTTGAGCACAAGGTTGATGGTGATGATGAAGGTTCAATGACAATAAAGTTGAATCTAATCTAATCTAATCTAATAATAAGACTACATATCCCATGCAGCCTGGGGAGTGGGTGCAGAGAAAGACAGCTGGGCTGGACTTTCCTTAGTTACATGGAGAGAAATCTTATAAAATGTGCTTTAATTGGCGTAAAATGTGGCAGAGAGACCCTGAGAGCAGGCTCCCCCACAGAGAACTCTAATGATCTGCTGCATTTCCGCCCAAAAAGACACATTACTGATTGGTAGCCCCACAAATGACAGCCTGATGGAAACGCAATCAGACCACAGAGGATCAATGCTATTATTAAGCATTCTGACCGCATCTGTCAGACTGAATTGCCACACAAGGGGCTTCACACAACAGCGGTCTCCGTGATGAGCAAAAGGGAGGAAACAACACCGAAACACATCCTTCTTGCTGTCACGTTCGTCTTTTCATAACCCACAACCCCTAAACGTTACATATACTGTATGTGTTTCCTCTCATCGGTCTTATCTGCAGTGCAGGCATGAACATAGTGGGAGATCTGTATGATATTCAGTGCATTTCTATTTCTATTTCACTGGTGTTCTCAGTGTGTGTCTGTGTGAATTGTGCATCTACGCAGGGCACGACACCTCTACTGCGATGGCACGCCTTCAGAATACTGAATATTTCGTCCCTTATATGACTTGAAGAGTTTGTCTGCCGTACTCTCTGGACTCGGTTCAAAAGGGGCTCTGAAGTCAGAAGTCATGATCATGTGCTGTGCAACGAGAGTTCAAACTTCTCTATTATGTTTCCTGAGAGTGATATTTTTCTCAGCACACGTGCATTCTCAGCCAACCTCTCGCCTTTTGCCTCTACAGTCAGTACAATCAGACTTCATTACATGCTTTTATATCACACCGAAAAACGCCTCGAGAGAAATAAAGTACCATACTACTGATTAAATAGGACAGACCATTTACTGTTTATGAAACAGCAGGCAGCGCTGCAGGCCACAAACTGCAAATGTTTCGTGGAATAGCCATATTCACGACATAAATGGCTGTAAAACTGCTTTTCATACTGTGCACATTGGTGTCTGCCTGTGTGTTACAATGAGAAAACGAGAGAGACTGACGAAGGGTGAAAGGGAAAATATGTGACACCCAGTCTGATCCTCTAAAGTGGCACCCTTTTAGCAAGCGGGGCTCAACCCCAAGCCTGTAAAATAGTCATTTTCCTGATGGCAACACACTGATAGCAGTTATCTGGAACAAGCGTGTGACGCAGTTCAGGGAGATTTAAAGAAACGTGTAAAGCTTCTGAATGAGACAGAATCATCTGAGGGTCATATTTAACCACACAGTGAGCTAAATAATTAACTGGCGATCAAATTTAAGTTCTGGCTCACATTCAAACTGTGTCTAGTGTTTCAATGTAAGGTGCTTATATAGCTTCATAGAGTGGATTTTAACAATTGAACTAATGGGACAAACAGTATATAAGTATGATTTATTGAATAATTACTATGATATTGCTTACTATGCAGGTTCCATTTTCCTGACATGATTAAAACATTTATTAACTGCGCTGTATTTTTGTGGTGGTCAACTCATTAGTAGCTCTCAGTGGCACCTGTGTGGAGACGTATCGGGGTTTTGAGTCGTCTTGTCAGGACTTTTTTCTTCCCTGTAGAAGAGCAAGGCCTTTTTTCTCCCCTGAAAAAAGCCTGGTTACTGATTGGATAGATCGCTAAGCAAGATGTGACGTAGTACTCGACGCCACAACAACACGCGCCATTTGTAAAAGCCAGCGAAGCAGTGTTGCCAACTTAGCAACTTTGTTGCTATAATTAGCAACTTTTCGGATCTTCTTAACGAGCTGCGGGAGCCGTCACTTCCGGAGTCTGGTAAATCCCTCTGGGGGCCTTTTTATAGTGGAGACACGTAGAGTGAGCGAACTTTTGAGAGGGTATGACCTGAGATATTCCCGGTGGCAACTCCCCCTAAAGGAAACACGGCTATAGGGAGAGAAGTTAAGGGTTCTCTAGCCTTAACTAATAGGGGCTTCATTTTCTTGACTTTCGAGGGGGCGCTGTTGTTGAGTCATTTTGCCACGCCCATTCCCAGGACCACTAGAATACATAAATTTCACCGGAGATTTATGTATATTCCAAATATGATGAGTTTTTCAATATGATAAAGCCCCCGAAAAGGCGATTCATTTGGGAGAAGAAAAAGAATAATAAAAAGGCCTTGTGATGGCACTGACCAAGTTTGAAGTCAATTGGGTTAAATCTGTAGGAGGAGTTCGTTAAAATATGCGAAGTGGAAATGGCGAAAATTCCATATTCGATCCAAGATGGCCGACTTCCTGTACATTTTAGGGTATGGCTTCTTGAGACTTTTTGGTGCGTCTTCCCATGATACATATATGTACCAAAGTTTGCGTCTCTACGACAAACCTGTGCGAGGAGCTGAATTCTAGGGTGCGCTAGTAGGTGATTTTGCCACGCCCATTTCCGAAAGCAATGAAATACGTACATTTTCGACACGATTGAATTTTGGTGCCAGTTTGGTGAGTTTTTCAATACGACAAAGGCCTCAAAAAGGCAATTCATTTGCCGTTATGATAATAAACGAACCAATTACAATAGGGTCTTCGCACTTTCAGTGCTCGGTCCCTAATAATAGACAGACCAATTACAATAGGGCCTAATCATTCTTATGGAATATTGTTCGTGTGTGAGTCAACCTCTCAACAGCATAAAATTTCATCCTGGGCATTTTCAGGGTGCACATTTGAACAGCTAAGTGACTCTATGTTTGCCCGTCACCATCTCTATTTTTGCACCTTTCAGTGCCATTTCTAAGAAAAACCCACCAGGTGCTTTAATTCTGCAGCACAGTGGTAATCTTGCTCCCATGTAATGTCTGCTGCTCACAGGTTGATAGATGAGCAGCTGTTGTTTTCTCTCACACAGACACACTGCACATATTTAGTATACGTTTCTGTTATTGTGTACATATGCAGTACAATATGCTCAAGTCTGCTCCTGCTGATTTTCTGTTTGTGTGCTCAGAAGCTTTGTTTGTGTTTGTTAGCCCGCAGAGTTTACAGTTCGGGAGCCAGGGACGATCACTCATCTCCACCAACACCCAAGTCGAACCAAGCATCCAGTAAGTTTATGCAAAAACTGACATTTATTTGCAAAAAGTAAATCTATGACTAAGTTACCACATGATTAGCCAGCTGTGACATATGTTGCTCTTTCCCTCATTATCATTCTTTATGAAGCATCTCATTTTGTTCAACCTACGTTCTCTGAGAGAATTAAGTTTCTAATCCTCCTGTTTTCCTTCCAGGGATCGCCCTATCTTCTTGAAAACACAATGGAGCCAAGAAAGACACAATAAATAAGCTGATTGTGCCTGCTGCTGCCCAATTTGATGCACTCTTGTGACAGGGAGACTAAATTAATTTCTCCTCTTATTCCTAAACCGCTGGCAGCATGAAAGATAAATGGCCACTGAGACACTGGGTGGAATGCACACTGTGTGCTTTCTTTTATATTCTCTATACTTATTTAGCAAACAAAAGAGCCTCAGAGGGGGGGTGGGGGTGGCTGGTGGTGGTGAAGGGGAGTGAAAGATTTGGCAACGTGTGAGGAGATCTGCCTGCAGGGAGCTGATATATAAGCCTGCAAAGTAGGTGCCGAAGCAGGCCCTGAGGAACGCCAAAATATACAGTATATCAGCTGTGTGTGTGTGTGTGTGAGAGAGAGAGACTCAGACAGATATCTGCGTGTGCATGGGCTGACATGAACATTTCGATGAACATGAGCAAGTTAAACTGTGTGTGTGTGTGGTGTGTGTTCTTGTACTTCATACATAGTGGGGACCGGAACATGTTTTTAACCAACAGAGTGAGGACATTTTTGCAAAGTGAGGACATTTCGGCCGGTCCTCACTTCTTTAAAGGCTTTTTTTAGATTTCAGACTTTGTTTTAAGGGTTAAAGGTCACATGATAATGATAATTAACTGAAACTGTGTTGTGTGGTTACAAAACTAACTAAACTCATCGTGAAAATGTCCTTCGTTTTCGTCTTGGTCAGCTTTTTTCACTTTTTTACATAATGAAGAGGGATAAGGCAAAGGAAATAAAGGAAAAATTAACTGTGACCTCTTTTAATCTCCCACCCAACAAATACCCCATTACAAAAACTAAAACTAATAAAAACTAAACTAAAACTAAAGCATTTCAAAAAAATAAATACTAAACTAAAACTAGCAAACTCACTCTAAAAACTCATTAAAATTAACTGAATTTGAAAACAAAAATTCACAACAAAATTAAAACTAAAAGTAATGAAAAATCGAAAACTCTTACAACCTTGCAAGGGAATTCACTGTTCTAATGAGGGTCCTCACAAAGATAGAAGTACAAGAATGTGTGTGTGTGTGTGTGTGTGAGAGAGAGAGAGAGTCTCAGACAGATATCTGTGTGTGCGACTGCCCTGTGTGTGTATGGGCTGACATGAACATTTAGATGAACATGAGCAAGTTAAACTGTGTGTGTGTGTGTGTGTGTGTGTGGCCAAACCGGAGTCCCACACGGCCAGACTGCTAAGTGGAACAGAAGAGTTAATGGGATATTTATCAAGTGAGGACACTCAGCCAAAGACAAGGAGAAATAAACAAGCTTGTCTGACCGGGGCATCCTTGGCTATTATGATAAACAAGCACACTGTTTGCAAGTCTAATGACCACTAGATGAAATGCACGGCGCTATACCCTTCACGACTTTCAGTGGCACACACTGCTTCATTGTATAACCCCCTAAAACCTGAAGATTTTCTGTAAATTCAACAGAAGTTTCAACAGTTTCTACTAAATAATTGATTTTTCAAGCCTCTGATTTCAAAGTTCTGGAAAAGTCCCATGTTGCATTGTGACACTCCCACATGTATTCTCATTTAGTGTCTTTTTGTGTCTGTTTTTAGTCATGTTGTGTCTTCTTTTGGTCATTTTGTGTCTTTTTTTAGTCATGTTGTGTCATACCTGTGGTGCTTTTTGGAGATGTGTTCACGCTGCAGGAATTTCACATCTTCTTTATAGGGTAAAACTTAATTCATTGTGCTTTTCCATCTGGTAGGAAAAAAAAAAGAAAATGTTCACAACATTTATCAAACTAAATCATGTGCATTATGTGATCTTTTCCTCTTTTTGTCATCAACAAAGTACTACAGTCACAGTAACATTCACAAAAAAAATCATTCATAAATATTCTAGGGGAGGACGTTATATAACGTTACATATAACTTCATTGACATGTTGCCGTGGATACGCATTGTTCTGCTTCTCTCCTGATGATGGCTCGCCTTGTTAGTGACCTGTCAATCAAAGGTAGCCACGCCCCAAATCATACGATTCTTTATCTTCTATATTCTTCTAAATGGGGCCATTATTTACACTATTAACATCAAATTGTCTTGAAGAAGATTTTTTACTAGCGACTGAGACCAAAAAAGACCAAAAAAAAATTCTGAGGTAATAAATCAAGTGGGAAGTTTTCTCATTTTGCATTGAAATGAATGGACAGACATGTTTTTGCAGCTACACTTAGCGCCCCCTGCTGGAATTTTCGGTAGAATGCAGCTTAAGGCACTTCCTGGTTTGCCTCCCTGCTCAGACCAGGAGGTTGCCGCCTGCATCCAAATCAAACATACACCGTTGGAAATAGCTACTTCCTCTTCAATATAATTGGACTAATACAATACAAAAACAATCTAGATTGATAAACGGCATTACAGGTAAGAGGAAAAATCTGAACTTTTTGATTTTGGGTTGAAGTGTTCCTTTAAATCTGGGGAAAATCTGTGGAGCTGTTTCAAAGGTTTCCATATATTAAAAAAAAAAAACATTCTTCATACAGAGCCGTATCTTAAGCTGCGTATAGGTTTTAGTTCATCATTGTGCTATTTTTACAACACTTAATGGGCTGCTGGTTCGCCAAGTATTGATCAACACACAATAAATACCATCTATTTTAGGATAACTACCTCCCTCCACAGAACTGGAGCCATTGACATTTGGTTAAAAGCCTAATTTTGGTATCTGGTCCCATCTCTGCATCTGGCTAATTTCCTTTGACAAAAGCTCCTTTGTGACACGTGTAGAGGATGAGAGTGCAGCAGCTCTGAGTGTTTGTTTTCATGGGACTACATACAAAACACCCAAAAAGCTACAGTAGGCTACATATATATATTTTTAAAGTAATAGAGCAAAAAATACTGAATAAGTTATGAAGGGTTTGGAGTGGAATTAAAGAAACATTAGATGAGGCGTTTTTGGAGACGTGCAGAAGATGTGTAAATGCTGCATAAATACAAGGCTGCTGGAAGTGAAAAAAACAACCTTTCTATCTATTTATGGCAAGTTAAAAAACATATAGCAATGTAGAAGCAAACTGAACCTTTACCTTGAAATTCTAACCAGGTTTACTTTAAATGTATACTAATTGAGAACTTTGAGAGCATCAAAATGTTTCCTCAAAAGAGGCAATGAACACTGATTGGTGGCTAAAGGCAGCTAAAGAAAAACATCCATTTCAGATATTAACCAACACAGAGCAGTGTTTCCACTTAAATGCTGGACGGGGCCACAATTTTCCATCAACATTTCGACAGGGGCCACATATAGGACCGTGCACTTGTTAGTGACCTGTCAATCAAAGGTAACCATGCCCCAAATCATATGATTCTTTATCTTCCGTTTTCTTCTAAATGGGGCCATTATTTACACTATTAACATCAAATTGTCTTGAAGAAGATTTTTTACTAGTAATTGAGAGAACCTGGTCTCACAGGAATCCGTGAAATAGACACAGATTAGCTTAACTCAAAATCCGTGGAATAGCCACGGAATCACTCAAATTTCTGTGAAACTGACACGGATTTCGCTACAATGCAAGTTAATGACAGTCATATCCCGTGGCTTTCAAGGCTCCGGTGGTCAGAACAAAAAACATGGCGGACAGTTCTCTCATTTTTAGTGAAAAAAATCTATATTTTGACTTAGTTTCTGCATAAAAATGGATTTTGATCACATTTCTAGCAAGAAATCTATGTTTTATTTTCTAAATATTCACTCAGTGAATATACATAATCACTTTGTATGTTGGAATAGCCACGGGATATGACTGTCATTAACTTACATTGTAGCGAAATCCGTGTCAGTTTCACAGAAATTTGAGTGATTCCGTGGCTATTCCACGGATTCCTGTGAGACCATGTTGGATTGAGACCATAGCGTTGTCCTAAAAAAAATTCTGAGGTCTCATTTTGCATTGAAATGAATGGACAGAAATGTTTTTGCAGCCACACTTAGCACCGCCTGCTGGAATCTTCTGTAGAATGCAGCTTAAGGTACTTCCTGGTTTGCCTCCCTGCTCAGACCAGGAGGTTGCCGCCTGGTATGTACTACCACCCAAATCAAACATACACCCTTAGAAATAGCTGCCTTCTCTTGAATATAATTGGACTAGATTCACTTGTATACTGGAGAGAAGGAAGACAGCTTAAAGTACTTCCTGGTTTGCCTCCCTGCTCAGACCCGGAGGTTGCCGCCTGGTTGAAGCAAATAATGTGCCATTTTCAAAGGATAAACAAACTTTCTGATAAAAAAATATTCAGAAACACAATACATAAACTATGCATGATTACGGGACATTATTTCAACCTTAAATTACAAGTTTATTTCTCACAAAACATATATTTGTTTCTTATAAAAAAACAAAACGTATGAATGAAATCAATGATTTCTCATGGGTCATGCAGGGCGGACCCTCAATATAATAGTGGAAACACTGCATGGATAACCCTGAAAGGGTAAGTGATAAATCTCCATCACCACCATGTTAGGCTAAATGGTCAAACACATTAGCTTAGCTCATTAACCAGTTCAAATGCTAAATCTCATTTCATGGGTCACCAGTAAACTGCCTGCAGACATAATCACCTGTAATTGTATTTGATTCAATGCAATCCAACATAACCTTTGACTCTCAACCTACACTGTTAACTAAACCCAATGAGCAGCCAACCACTTACAGGAAGTCATTGATGATGACCAACAGTTGACTCACAGCGTTCAGAAATGTGGTTATTTTCCAACGGAAGGAAATACATGAAGGCAGGTATAATGGAGGCTATTTATTAGTCCCCTCATGACCTTGTGTTGATGACAATATTAATCATTCATAATGAGCGGTGCTTAAACCTCTCAAGTCCAGGAGATTTTAGTTCAAATTTGTCAACTTTCTATGCATTCATTTCGGTCTCTGTTTAGCATCTTTCAGTCTGTCCTTACATCACATGCATGGCTCCTTTTTCCACGACACAAAATTATTAAAAAAGACAAAAAACTATTAAAAAATACACAAAATTATTAAGAAAAGACACACAATTATTTAAAAAAGACACAAAATTACCAAAAAAAGTCATTAAAGGGACTTCCACACACAACGTGGTAAAGTGCCATTATCACACAAACTTGGCTATCAGTCAGATTTTTCATTTTATTTAAATTAAGAAAATATAAAGCTGCCAGGAACCCAAAATACAAACAAAAGACACAGGTGTCTATGGAAATGAAATGTACCATTTTATTTTTATACCATTTATACAAAAAAAAACAGCTGGAAAAAATAATAATAATGTCATTTTTTGGTCATTTTATGTCGTTTTGTGGTCATTTTGTGTCTTTTTCGATCATTTTGTGGTCAATTTGTGTCTTTTTTGGTCACTTTGTTTTCTTTTTTGGTCATGTTGTGTCTTTTTTTGATCATTTTGTGTCTTTTTTTGTCATTTTGTTTTCTTCTTTTTTTACCATTTATACACACAAAAACAGCAGAAAAAAATTAAATAAAACTACATAACAGTCTATTTGCATGTAAATTAAAAATAGCAATAGTTTTCATTGTAGAAGGAAAATTCACAATTTAAAAATGGTCTAGAAAAAACAAATGACACACTGCGAAAGCTCCTACGATTGAACTTTCAACTGGCTTTCTCAGCTTGTCTACATATCATATATAAAAAAAAGTTATTACTGTAAATAAAACGTGTATTTTCAATAAATAGATGGACTCCAGAGGGTTAAGATTCACCCATGTTGTTGTTTCCAGCTTCAACGTGAAGAGATAGAAAGGTCGAGAGTCTCACCTCTCTCCCGTTTTTTCTGTCCTCCTCCTTCACAAACACTTAACATCTACTTCAGTTGTCACTGGGTAATTCTCTTTCACCAAAGAGTGCCAATTCATTTCCATTCAGATGTTAAATCGAACACAATGAAAACATTATTTTTTTCTCCAGTACCACATTGTTAAATTCCATTCAATTGTATGTTAATGTTCCCTTTGACGCCTGTCAACATTCTGAGTGGCATGAACATCGATTTGAAAATCTCCAGGCAATTTTTGTAAACATCTGTAGAATGTATTAAAAATACAGAGACAGTATAATTACACTCGCATGAAGCGTCAACATTGTGCATGAAATAAGGGTCCGTATGTATGCTCCGATATGTTTGCCAGTTGAAATAGTCAAAATTGATTCCCTGCTCATCTCATTTCAGACTGAGATAGTGGCCTAGAAATTATGGTCCCTCTGTACTTTGGAATTGAATTTGAGTGGGTGTTTGCCCGGCGAACCAATCCCATCGATTCTGACATTTATTTCTGATAGTATTGGAGGCGACAGCTCATCTGGAGGCTGCTGCAGCAGAAAAGAAATGGGGTGCTCCACGCATGGCCTACCACAGATACACTGAGGTAGGAGCAGCAGCAGACAGGTTCACTATTAAAGGGACAGTCCGCGCTTATTGGAGTGGGGTTGTATGCAGGGGTGTGAATGGGATTTTTGAACTGGGGCCGACGAAGCTGTTAGCTAATGATTTTAACTAAATGACTTATTTTTCCACTCCATGCCTTAACCACAAATATGGTTTATTTAAACATTTTTAAATTAACTGTAGGGTCGCGAGATGATTTCTGGGGGTCGCCAAATCATTTTGGAAGTCAGCTCTGTCTCCACTGTGTTAAAGTGTTCATGTGTTTTAGTCTTTTTGGTCATTTAATGTCCTTTTTTTTGTGGTAATTTTGTGTATTTTTTGGTCATTTAATGTCTTTTTTTGGCCATTTTGTGTATTTTTTGGTCATTTAATGTCTTTTTTTGGCCATTTTGTGTCTTTTGGTAATTTTGTGTATTTTTTGGTCAATTTGTGTATTTTTTTTTATCATTTTGTGTCTTTTTTGGTCATTTTGTGTCCTTTTTTTGGTCATTTTGTGTCTTTTCTGGTCATTTTGTGTATTTTTTTTAATCATTTTGTGGTCAATTTGTGTCTTTTTTGGTCATTTTGTTTCCTTTTTTTGGTCATTTTGTGTATTGTTTTGGTCATTTTGTTTCTTTTTTGGTCAATATGTCTTTTTTTTTTTAAAGATTTTTGGGCATTTTTTAATCTTTATTGAAAGTGATAGATAGAAAGGGGGAGACAGAGGGGAGGACATGCGGCAAAAGGACCTCAGGCCGGATTCGAAACCGGGTCCGCCGCAGGAAGGACTCAGCCTTAACAGTACGCGCTCTACCAGTGTGAGCCACCGGGATGTGTGTCTTTTTGTGGTCATTTTTGTCATTTTGTGGTCAATTTGAGTCCTTTTTTGCTTAATTTTATGTCATTTTTGGTCATTTTGTGTCTTTTTTTGATTATTTTGTGTCATTTTGGGGGTCGCGACTCAAAAAGGTTGAGAACTCCTGGTGTAAACAACAACCAACATATTTACAAAAACAAAAAAGTCTTCAAGACTTGAAGCTGACTCAATGAAGGACCCAAAAACATCTCTCCTCCTTTATCACCCTGAACATACTGCTGGGAAATTTCTTATCTGTCCAGCCTGTCAAGCCTTTAGAACCAGTGTTTCCCACAGGATTTTTTTTTAGCAATCTAGCATTAGCATTAGCTACTCTAGGATTAGCACTTGAGCTAACAAGCCTTTTTACTGTAATTAAGACAACAAATATAGCCACTAATATATATGACAGAAGAAAATAAACGTTAACAAACCTTGTGTCCTGTCAGTCAGCCACTATAGAAGCCTTTTAGATACTTTATATCAACTTTATATGAATTACGAAGCATTCATTATTATTTACCGTTCGTTTTTCATTTTACCGTTCCACCTGTTATTTCCTGTCACTACCTTTCAAAATAAAAGCACCCGTTTCACACTGGATGGCACCATTTCAAAATAAAAGCATCACAACATTGTAAAACACATAGAAAATGTACAAACATGAAAAACAAGCTATATAATAAAAAACACCAATAGGAACCTTGCTAAAAGTCATTTACAGTTGTGTTTAAAATAAATGGAAAAGTGATATAGTGATTTACTACTTTTTACTGCTATGTTTGATTTACTCCACATTAACAGTCTTATCATAACATGTATTATTATCAGTAGCAGCTCAAAACCAGATCATTTACTGTATTTTATAAAGCGATTAAATTAATATTGAGCAGAATTTAGTTCAGAGTTTTGGTCCCGCCCCCGCAACCTTCGTGGTATTAATTCCCCATGTTTGGATTAGATAGAATATTTTTTGTTTCCACACATAAACAGAGACATGATTGTCCGACAACAAGATAAAGCAAGGTAAAATATTTTAAATGTCACATACACTTGTCACGAATTGTTTTTTTTGATGGTGGCTAAAATATGTTAAGCCCCGCCCACAGAAGTACACTACAATACTCCTGCCTGCATGTCCAACCCGGGGAAGTGCATAATGCCATATACTGAGGGTAATACACTGTGGATAAGTACCTCATGAATGTCTGCATTATGTTTGTCTGCCTCTTCTGTCTCACCGGCCTGATCAAATGTTAACACAAGGCATGCATACAAACCACCAATAAAGCCCAATAAAAGTTGATAACTGATCTGAAATGTGATAAAATCTGTACCGTAAATTTGAAAATTACTATATAAAAAAACAGCGCACAATAAAAGTTTGTTGTGATGATCGGCAGGTTTTATTTATGGATGTCTGTCTGCACTCAATGTGTCATTCACTGTCTGCGGGGAGGGAGAATGGTGTTGGCATGTCAATCATAGCGGGTGTAGCCTTGAAAGACAAGGTGAGGCATTCCCTCCAGGGACACATAGTTTTAGGATTGATGTGTGGTTTCATTGCGTTACACTGAGTCTGAATGAAAGAGTGATCTGCAGAAACTGTGAGTACACTCAAAAAAAGGAATTTCCATCCAACAAATATATGTAGCCCAAACTCAAAACAAGTGCATCGATGCAATATAATGTATTTGAGTTAATGTAGCTCACTTTTTTTTTTTTTTTACATTTGGTCGAACTCAAATTAAAAACATGTATGTATTGTATTTAAATTGAGTTACCTCAACTCATTTATGTCAAGGAGAGCTAAAATAAAGGAAGTGTGTTCGTTCAACCTAAAAACATAGAAATCGAAAACTGAAACTCATTCTTTTTGGGTTGAAGGGAACAGGGGAGTAAATTAATACATTTTAGGTTACACTTCTTAAACTGTTCATGTGTTAATGTGTTTTAGTCTTTTTGGTCATTTAATGTCTTTTTTTGGTCATTTTGTCTTTTTTGGTCAATTTGTGTCTTTTTGTGGTCATTTTTTGTCATTTTGTGGTCAATTTGAGTCCTTTTTTGCTTAATTTTATGTCATATTTTGGTCATTTTGTGTCTTTTTTTGATAATTTTGTGTATTTCTTTGGTCATTTTGTTTCTTTTTGGGTCATTTTGTGTCTTTTTTTGGTCATTTTGTTTCTTTTTTGGGCCATTTGTGTCTTTTTGTGGTCATTTTTTGTCAACCAACATATTCATTTGAACAACCAACATATTTATATAAACAAAAAGAAGTTTGTTCATGAAATTCCCAGTGCAGCCAAAGAAATTTACTGACTTGAAGCTGACTCAATGAAGGACCCAAAAACATCTCTCCTCCTTTCATTACCCTGAACATACTGCTGGACAATTTCTTATCTGTCCAGTCTGTCAAGGACTGGGGAGTAAATTAATACATTTTAGGTTACACTTCTTAAACTACTTCTGATTTGATTTTAATTGATATATTTTCATTAGACAAACAATACATTAATGTGTCACATCGAAGAAGGGCTTGAATCATTTTTTTGAGTGGGAAGGAGAGAGACAATGTAAAAGTGTTGCTTTACCCTTTTTATGTCTTGGTTAAGTATTATTGTACAACCTCTGGAAAATACACTACAGGCCAAACGTTTGGAAGCAACTTAAATTTTCTGGATTATTTGGATTTTTTGATGTGTTTACTGCATGATCATACTTTATTACACACTTTATTGAATTGAAACATTTTCGTCAATTTACCTTTAGGTATACATTGATGTTAGCAGACCATTGCTGAATAAATGTTAAGAAAAGAAAAGAATGGCTTAGTTTTAGGGTTGAGAAGATTTGGAAGAGTCACAACTTCAAAAAGTAAAAGTAAAAAACAAATCAGAGCATGCATTATTCACTTTTTTTACTCTTTGGCTTTTGGGAGATTGGACACAAAAATCCCAATAAATCTCAACTGTGTTCATATCTCTGATAAACTACCACAGAAATGACAGGAATAATAATAATAATAACTTTATTGATATAGCACCTTTCAAAAACAAGTTACAAGGTGCTGTACAACAGAAATAAAACATATCAAATACAATTTACTGACAACAACAAAAAAGAAGAAATTACATTTAAAAAAAAACTTAAAAATTTAAAATCACCAATCACAACAAGGTAATCATACAACAATAATAAAAGAAAATTAAGAGAAAGCCAATCGATAAAAGTGAGAATGAAGCTCTGTGTAAAGAAACAAGAGTACAGATTTATACATTAAGGAAAGAAGGATACACAAACCAAAGAGCTGATAATTATAGTAAAAATGTGTTCTAATAAGAAACTCTTTATATAATAATCATGTTTATTTTGTTGGAAAATATAGAAATGATTTTTTTTTTGTACAAATTTGATCTTGCTTCCAAACTTTTGGCCTGTAGTGTACACTTTATTACATGTTTTGTGAACATGTTTGACTTACAATAAGTAATAAACACAATTATGAACAAGATGGAGACGTAGAACAACAACAACACAATGTCGGGAATGAAAATAAGAGCCTGGGAGGAATGACATTAGAGTGAAAGAGGGGAAAGGATAAAAGGAGTGGGCGCTCTGGTAGCTGGCAGCGTGGTCCTGTTGTTTGGTGGTCAGTCCATTCCCTGATGTCTGAGTGCTGCCGTATTAAGAGGCTGTCAGAACGAGTCAGTTTCCGCCAGATCAACTCGCAAGTACACCACTTAGGGACTTACTGTATATAAATAACCTGCTGCCTCTGCTCTGCATTGCATTCTGATGGCTGTCATTACTGACATTTGCAATAAGTACTGCTCAAAGGGCAAATGCAGTTATATGTTGTGATACACAGAAACTGATGGTTTGTGAAAAAAAACCAACTTCAAGTCTGACCCCCAACTACCAACAAATGTGTCTCGCTTCATCGGGAGTTAATAGCTTTGAGTATGACCTTGTATTATAGTCCTGAAAACTTTTAACCAATAATGTCTACTAACTGTCTAAAGTCAAGCTAAAAATGTTAGCTGTAGACTGCAAGGCTAGGTATCCCTTTTATTTTTGGCTTCATTTTAGGCTTTATTTTAGGCTAGCTTAGTACTTGGGCACAGTGATGTTTTAGCTAAAGGCTAATGCTATCATGCTCACAATGGGGCATTTTGTTGCTAAGTTTCTATAATGGTTACCATCTGGGTGTATCATGTTAGCATGCTAACATTTGACCATTAGACTTTTAGATAATATATATATATACATATAGTCAAAATAAAATATATATATATAGTCAAAATAAAAAGCAGTTTATTGCTGCTTAGCACACGAATACACAAAACTTGAACATTGGTTTCGCCACAGGCAAGCGTTGCTATGACTACAGACGATTGCCACGACATACAGCCAATCACAGCTGTCCGACGTACAGCCAATCACAGCTGTCCGACGTACAGCCAATCACAGCTGTCCGACGTACAGCCAATCACAGCTGTCCGACGTACAGCCAATCACAGCTGTCCGACGTACAGCCAATCACAACTGTCCGACGTACAGCCAATCACAGCTGTCCGACATACAGCCAATCACAGCTGTCTGTTGTACAGCCAATCACATTGTACTCCCATTCAAGTGTACAGCCAATCATACTGTGTGACGTAATCAACAGACGAAGGAGCCCATCCGGTACCTACATTGGCATTAGTTTTGCAGGTATAGAGTAGTTAGCATGTTTGCACTTTCAGTTCCCTTGCCTCAAAGTCAATGGATTATTTGAATGGGTTTTTTATTAAGATGTGTGAAATAGGTTCTGTGGTCAACACAAGCCTCAGCCCATTGTGTTCCACCACTTTCTCCATTCTTTCAGAGGCTGTAGTGGTCTCAGTCTCAAGGCTACTGAGAAGATATTGGGCAAATATAAGACTGGAAGACCTCAGAATCCATTGGTAACCATGTCATGTCAAGGAAAAACAGACATGGCTATTTTCTAAAGGACCCTTGACCTCTGACATCAAGATCTGAATGAAAATGGGTCCTTTGGTAACCCATGAGTCTCCTCTTTCATTGACTACCTGCTTTATGCTAATCAGTTTTTCTCATGCGGTGCAAATGTGTTATTTTGGCCTATTGTATTGAATATTTTTGCATACTTCAGGTCCTTAGACAGTATTGGAATTGCATGTATTGTGAATCACTGGAAAGCTGAGACTATTGTCGATTCAATGAGCCCAATTGTGTGTCAAGTGTGATGATTTTAGTCCTCACAGTAGCATTTTATAGCAGGGAGAGCATTTCTCGAAACTTGACCTCACTGTATAAAATTACCGGTTGTGACCTCGAGGATAATCACAGCCTCATGAAACTTTATAACCACAAACTAGAGACTAAACTAGAGTATTTGGCAGAAGTACGTATAATTATCCTAGGTATGGTGATAGCAGTTCAAGGAAAACAAGTGCTTGCCATTTAGTCATAGATAGATAGATAGATAGATAGATAGATAGATAGATAGATAGATAGATAGATAGATAGATAGATAGATAGATAGATAGATAGATAGATAGATAGATAGATAGATAGATAGATAGATAGATAGATAGATAGATAGATAGATAGACTTTATTTATCCCAAGCTGGGAAATTACAGTGTAGCAGCAGCATTATACAGAGACAATAACAACACAATTAAATAAAAAGAACAACCTAGGCATACTTCAAGCAATAAAATACAATTAAAAAAATACAATAAAAAATAAAGTGTCTAAAGAAGGAGTATGTATTAAGGAGTAGAATTCCAGTGCAGAATAAATATGAATATGCAGTATAAAAATGTTGGTGCCGTGAAACAAATAAGATGCATAAAAAACACAAGAAGTGCATACAGCAACTGTATGTAATGAACCAGACTATTATTTTTTATTGTCCAGTGTGATGGCATGTGGCAGGAAAGATTTTTTATATCTTGCAGCTCTTGCAGAAATCTACAAAATGCCAAAAGTTGTTGATACCTATTTTTCTATGGTGTTCCTCAAGGTGCTCCTCAAGGTCTCTTTTTTTTTTTTTTTTTTTTTTTTACCACAACAGAGCTTGTGGAACGTAACAAACTTGCTTCTTTTGTTATTTTTAATTACTTTATTGCAGGTTATGAAATAACAAATATTAACAGCTTCATCACATATTCAATTCATCCTGCCACATTGATGCATTTTAGAATAAATAAATAAATAAATAAGAAAAATAAGATATTCATGTTTAATTGTTTGCTTATTCAATTAATTGTTTCTCCGCGCACAGTTCTAGTTTTCCACTCCATTTATTTCCATTACCCATTTACTCCAGTTTCTTTTAAATTCTTCTTCTCTGTTTCTTAACTTGTAGATTCTTTCCATTTCCTTAATCTCATCTACTGTTATTTTCCATCTGTTGATGCATGGTGAATTAACGTCCAACCAATTTCGTGTGATCTGTTTTAATGCAGCTATACATATCACTGTATACAGATATTTATCTCCTTCCTTCTCAATTTCTGATGGAATAATACCTAAAAGAATATTAACTGGTTTTAATGGCTTCTTTGAATAAAATGTACTGATGATTTTCTCCTGAACTGCCCTCCAGAATGTGGACAGAAACTGTCCAACTTGCTTCTTGAACACATTTTCCTGAAACTATGAACATCTGTATGAAATTATATCCACAGACTCTGTTTTCTGGTTTTTATATTTACAATAGAGGAGGGTGTGGGGAGGGCTGGGGGCCATTTAAGATTAAACACCCAGGGGCCCGTGGAGGTTTGGATCCAGCTGTGCTAGGGACTCTATCACCCTGACAGATTCTGAAGTGTTGCATGTACTGTAAATTATTCACGGCTCAGGGAGATGAGTGTACTTTGAGCTGTTTTAGCATTCATTTTGTTCCAGACAAATGAGATCACATTTATATAACCTGTGTCTTTTACAGGGCTTTTATTGGACCACATGCTTGTTGTGACCTCGATGTACTCAAATGAAAATGGAGATAATAAGAAGCTAATACATCGGAGAGTAAAACGAGAAGATGATATTGACCCGGTACAGGATTCAAGTCATCGTCTATTTTAAAGCTTTCTCACATTTTGATTGACTCATTCTCACATATCACCCATATGATTAGTTCCAACTGAAAGGTCAGACATTGTTAGCCTCTGCTGCAATCTGCACCAAAGCAAGGATATAATAGTTTTGGATTTTTCATTAGTTTTAGTTTTCATTTTGTTGTGAATTTTTGTTTTCAAATTCAGTTAGTTTTAGTTGGTTTTTAGAGTGGGTTTTCTAGTTTTAGTTTAGTTTTTATTTTTTGAAAATGCTTAGTTTTAGTTTTGTTTTTTATTAGTTTTAGTGTTAGTTTTAGGTTTTTTTTGTAATGGGCTATGTGTTGGGTGCGTGATTCAAAGAGGTCATAATCAATTTTGCCTTTATTTCCTTTGGTTTATCCATCTCAGCCCCAATAAGGTTATTAACTCTTACAGTTCAGGGTGTTTTGAATTTTGGTTCTAATGTAGACATCCCAGTCTCAGTAAACATATTTACCATGTGTTGCATGTTCAAATAAATACACTGAATTATGAATGAAAAAAATTGACAAAAACGAAAACTGAGGACATTTTCACTATAATTTTAGTTAGTTTTGTAACCACAAAATACAGTTTCAGTTAGTTATTGTTTTTTTAAATACTCTACTTTCAACTTTCAATTCTAGTTTTCGTTATTTCGTTTACTATAATAACCTTGGTACCAAAGAAGATAATTCAAAGATTGTCGTCACTGATTTTATCAACAACTTATTGGCTCAGTCTGTGTGAGAGAGAAAGAGAGAAAGAAAGAAAGAGGACAGATGATACTCAAAGTGTGTTTTATGTAAAGGGCTGGTGGACAGCAGAACCCTATTAGCAGCTCGGAGTCACACGTTTGTCATGTGTTCCCTCGGGCCTGTAGTCCTAATTGCCAGGAGGTGCTGAGGACAGACTGGTGAGCTGTGCAGCTTTTGTATTTTTGCTGCATTTCAAATGTAGGATGTGATCGGTGATGTGACCGAGTCAGTGCGCTCTCTGTAGCTGCTGTGGGAATTGGGCTGGAAAAGTGTCTCTTTGTGTGCTTATTATATTTACAACGCCTAAAGGAGATGCACTCGACCGTGGACGAGTACACAATAGACAATTGTGACTCTAGTGCATACATGCAGAATGTATTCTAGTGTTTGGTAACAAAAAAAGGAAAAATGAGTGAGGAACAAATAGTGGACCAGTATCCCTCTAAATCACAAACACATTCTACATGTATTTTCTTTCTGTATGTTTTTTCTGTCATCGCTCCTGAAACGTTGGGAAGCTACCATGCATGCTAATGTTTACATTAAAAATCTATTTATAATTCTACAGTCTTGGAAATCTGAAAGGGCTTCTACATTTGAAATGTGGTTGAGAGAGCTCGGAAATGTATTACACTTGGAGAAAATCAGGTACATCATATCTGCTAAGTAAGCCTGAGAGCCGCCTTTGTCCTGTGTCTAATCAGCTCGCTGGTATGACATAAGCGAAAACATAGCAGTTGCTATGGAGACAACCTTCCAAGGCCTCCAGACAGCAGCAGACAGTCAACAGGTGTTCTATATGTATTTTCTGTCATTGCTGCTGAAACGTTGGGAAGCTACCATGCAAATTTTGTTGTATTTTCGTACTATGACAATAAAGCCTCTTAATCTTAATCTAGTGACTAATATTTACATTAATCTATTTATTCTCCTTGGCGTTCAGTACCAGCTAGGCAAGAATCCTTGGCTTTTTTACTTTTATTGATGATTTCAACTTTTTTATCGTGATTTCGACTTTTTTCTCTCATTTTGAATATTTTCTGGTGACTTCAACTATTTTCTCATTATTTCGACTATTTTCTTGTTATTTTATTATTATTATTATGTTATTTTGCCTTTTTTTCATGATTTCAACTTTTTTTTTCATTTTGACTTTTTTCTCTTGACTTCAACTTTTTTCTTGTTATTTTGATTATTTTCTTGTTATTTTATTATTATTATTTTACTATTTTATTGTTTTATTGTTTTTAGTATGTTATGTTTTCATTGTTTTTATTTATACTATATTTGTGTATGATTTGTATTGTAAGCCAGAATCATCAAAGAGTTTCACTTTCTGAAATAATTGACAAAAATATTTTTCATGATATTCTATTTTTTTTTGCTTTTGACTTGATATCAGCAGAAGATATTTTTGCAATGTCTCACATTTTATATACTACTAATTTGTAACAGCAAATTCATTTTAAGGAAAAACGTCTTATCGTCCATATAGAACTTTTTTCCACAATGAGTGAAAACTCATTTTACATTTTACAGTTTACTTCCCATAAATGTGGCTGTTGTGACTCTATGCATTGTGATAATTTCGCACTCAGCACCTCCCTCTTAGAAATTCAGCATAACACGCATGTAACATGTAATATCGAGACAGCGAGGACAAAAGTATGCGCTGCTGAGGACGGAGGTTTGCAGGGTGATGTAAAAATAAGTGGCTGAATAGCAAATATCTTGAATCATACAGATGTAAAGGTTATGTTAAAGTGGCTGGTGGTCAGGTTATTTCCTCTCCACTTATCAACCACTCTCAATCACTCTTTCAACCCCGCTGCTCCAAGGAATGATACAGAAAATTGTTCCTTCTAACTGCAATAAGACTTTATAACTGATCTAGCTCTATCAGAGCCTCTATTACTGAACTGCACTAAATCTACTGTCACTTTCTGCACTGAGCACCTGTATATATATATATATATATATATACTGGAACATATATTTAACGTCATATGTGAGATGTGTATTAATCGTATTGATATTATGAATCATATTTATACAATATTCTTGTCCTTTTGCACATTCTACTTATTTACATATTGTTTTACTCTTAGTATATTATCTATTGTATGTATATCATGTATAGTCAAGTACTTATATGCTTATATAATGCCGGTGCAATATATCATATTATATCATATCTTGTGTGTGGGTGTGTGTGTGTGTGTGTATATATATATATATATTATAATAATATTATTATTATATATTATTATTATTATATACATATACTGTTGCTTCCATTACTGTTATTAGAAGTATTATCTATTGTATGTATATCTTGTATAGTCAAGTATTTATATGCATAAATAATGCCGGTACAATATATCATATTATATCATATCATATGTTTACATATTACATATTATGCTATGTATGTATGCACAGGCTAAATATATGACACATTGTTTTGTTATTATTTTTATTATTACGTATTACTAATATATATAATAATTACTATTATTACTCTATACTGTGATATACTACTATTATTATACTGGCCTTATTATTATATGTTATATATATATATATATATATATATATATATATATATATAACATATAATAATCATAATAATAATATATATACACTTTACTATTGTTTCATACTGTCTAGTCAAAATAACCTTATTACCATCATACCATCATCTTTCCACTGTACCTTACCTACCAACTTATCTTCTTTTTAACTTCTTAAGTGTCCTTGTTCTATTCTGTGTTTTTTTTCTATTGTTGTTTTTATTTATTCTACCTCAGTATTTTATTATATTGTATTTTATTGTACTTAAATACTGGACTGCTATGACAACCAAATTTCCCTTCGGGGATGAAAAAAGTAATCCATCTATCTATCTATCTATTTATCTTTCTATATTCCTATAAGTGTGTGCTTGAAGACTGAAATGCTCCTACAGAAGTGCAGCCTCTCTCCTGCCTAATTTCTTACCAAGAGTGCATGTGCATATGCTACCTTTAATTACTATAACCGCCTGGGCTGGAATATGATAACTCCATACTATAATCTGATTCATTTTAAAAGCCCATTTGCATGTACACCCCCCCAGATACATGGCGCATATACAATCTCCAGCCATTCGGTACAGCTTCCTTTCATTAATATGAAAATGGCTTTCTGGAAGAAGGAGACTGGGAATGTAAAGGCAGATTTAAAAGAGAATATGAGCTTTACAAGCTGAATACCAATGGTACTAACTTCATTCTGGGCTTTGCAGTGATTCTTTTCATATGGCATGATAATGTCCATTCATAGTCAGAACAAAGCCTCGGCAGCCAATAAAACATTAATATTAGCCAATACAAGATTATTCTGCTTACACAGAGCCGCTTTTGGAATTCAAATCAAGGAAATGTCATTTGGATTAATTCTCTCGGCCATGTATTGCCCTATTTTAATAATGAAATACAGTGTAATACACTTATCTTCTTTTTTTTGTGTCTGTATCAGATTTGGCATATCTTGGCTGTATGTTGGCTGTTTCTTTGAATTAAAAAGTGAGTTTGTGTTGCTTTAAAACAAGAAAATGATTTGCAAAAAAAGGGGCGTCTAAAAACAAGATAAAAACACAAAAAAATTAAAAAAAATTATCTGTCCATGCAGCAAGATAATTTCCCTCAGATTTAATGTTTTCATCTTGTTTTTAGACAAACCTTTTTTGCAGTGTGCGTCATTATTTCCTCAGACTATACAGAGCCTATTGTCTTAATTAGTCACTACAGTTTCTGCATCTGAAATCATTTGTGATCAGACATGAGGCGTTTGTCATTTTGGTGAAAATCTGTGACTCAATCAGCTCGTACAGCACCATGGGATGCTGGCTTGTTGCGCTGAAGCCACTACAAATTGAAGTTTGCATTCACTTTGGCATCCTTCAGACAGCAGCTTGGTTTATGAGATCACCACCCAAACAAAACAACAACACACAGACTCTGAATGCAGACTCTGAAAGTAAACAGTGAAATATGGCCCCGAAACTTGTTTAGATCCAAAGAAAAAACTTGCTCGCTGTTGATCCAGAAGAGGCCGTTTCAACTCGCATTGGAACTGTTGAATATTTCATAGAGACGACAATTTGCTGCCGAATAGAAGCACTAATGAGGAACAATTGAAATCAAAGCTTTCCAACAGGCGACAGAGACGACACACAATGAAGAGCTTTTCTCTGCACGGAAGCCCAGAGAGGCTTTAACAGCAGCTCAGCGCCAGAACACAGACGAGTCTGTCCTCTGAAAATGTTACAACCAAATTGCAGTCAGCCGGCTCTGTGGTGGGCTGAGTAAGAGAAGAATTTACAATATTTTGCACTACATTCAAACTACTGCTACTAAGGATTAATATTAATTGATAAAATCACAGTAGTTAAAACATTACTGTAGAAAAAAAAACATGTGTGGTGTACCACAGGGCTCTGTCCTTGGTCCCCTTCTTTTTATTATCTACTTACTCCCGCTCGGTAATATCTTCAGGAATCACGGACTCAAACTACGTTCAAACTACTGCTACTACTGGGGCTGGGAATAATTAATATTAATTAATAAAATCACAGTGGTTAAAACATTACTGTAGAAAAAAAAACATGTGTGGTGTACCTCAGGGCTCTGTCCTTGGCCCGCTCGGTAATATCTTCAGGAATCACGGACTCAATTTTCATTGTTATGCAGACGACACCCAGCTCTATCTCTCCTGCAAACCTGGCTTTGCACTCAAAGTGGACAAGATTGATCACATTGTACTTAAAAATCTACAAAATTTGCTCCCGGGGGGAGTCAAGAGTAATTTTTTTGTATTTGGCAACTGTTGAGATTTAAGATTGAATTACTTTCATTAATCCCACAATTCAATCTCTGCATTTAACTCATTCTTTTTACACACAAGGGAACACACCATGCAAGGAGCAGTGGGCTGCATATTGCTGCACCTGGGGAAAAAATCATATTTTCGATATATTTTTCAAAATGATGTAATATTGTCAAGAATATCGTTATTGCAAAAATTCCCGAAAATATCGTGATAATCTTTTAAGGACATCGCCCAGCCCTAATCGGAGAATTTCATTGATCCAGTCTGCCCGTTTAATGGATTGCAACCATAAACGTCGCCATCTAGCTTAAAAAGGAGTCTACGACGAAGACAATCAATAAGTAAGAATGAAGGACATTTTTTTTATTTTTACTATTTCTGTTTTGACATTCAACGGCACAGCAACCTGAAACTCTTCTGTTCCCTTTATTTTCTTATTGCTTGTTTGTCATATCCACCAGTATGTGCGCACAACCGCCAGTGACGTAGCAATGACGCACGCTCCAAAGTGGTCTAATGAGATGGAAATAACAGGGTGTAAATAAAACATCTGGAGAACATGGATGTGTTTTTTTTTTCATTAAAATTTCAAAGAATGTATTGACAGTTGGGTTGAAGGAGGATGTGTTTCCCTTCAAAATGCTCTTCCAAGTTTGATGGACTCATTCATGATTTATTTAAAGAAAAAACCCTCTGAATGGATTTTTGTTGGTGTAAATGTTAGGAGGTTAAACTGACAAACACTGGACTGAATATTTCCAGGCAAGCCACCAGGTCCTTGATGTTAAAGGACAATTTAAAAACACATCTGTGCTGGGGAAAAGGGGAGAATGACAGAGAGGCTATCAGGATCACCTGTCCTCCACAGTGTAAATGGCAGGTATCACGGATGGCTTTCCTGTTATGGAAGCCATTACTGATTCAGTTCACTTCCTGGCAGCTGTCCTCCACAGTGGCATTTTAAAGTAAATGCTCATATGCTACCTGCCTCCAGACACACACACACTGCGTGCCTTATTTACTCCGATCTCCAATATTCTTTCCCAGACAGGTACTGTATAAATAACGAGAGTGTGCTGTGTGAGATGAAGGTATTATGTGGATGTGTGGGCTTCAGGGAGATATGAAATGAAAGTATTGAATATCAGATATTTGATTGAGCGAGAGGCCAGAGGGATTTTTTTTCATTCTTTTCATTTTTACGTATCAGAAAAATAAATACAGTGGCACGTTGGTGTAGTCACTGTCATTGTCTCTGGCACAGAGCTGATTAAATAGAGTATAATGCTCATATTGAAATATTTGATGATAAAACTATCCTTGATTTCCCTTGTGTGAAAGTCTACTTTTTCTTCTTTTTCTTCTTCTTATTCATACTATAATATCATATCATATCACAAAAAAAAAAAAAAAATTCTGATGGCCAGCAGGGGGCGACTCCACTAGTTGCAAAAGGAATTGTATAGAAGTCTATGAGAAAATTACCCTACTTCTGACTAGGGATGTCACGATTACAGATTTTCTTGGTATGATTATTGCCGTTGAGAAATAATCACAATATTACGATTATCAGCCCTGCTTATCCTGCTGCCCCCGCGACCCGGCCCTAGATATGCGGACGAGAATGAATGGATGGATGGACGATTTTTTTTGCATTAATTAATTTCACACTACTATGAATAAGTCAAATCACATGAAAACTTCTTATAGGTCTTATTTTTTATTTTATATATTTTTTTTATAATATAGCAACTATGTAAAGTAACCAAAAAGTACAAGAAAAATTATAATAATCCCAGAGGAATGTCATATATACTAAATGTTTAAGCTATTAAAATCATTGGTAACACTTAAAATAACCAACTAAATTATGTTTATAGATGGTTTATAAACCAATTATTAACATTTACAAAGTGCTATACATATTTAAATCTTTAAATGTTTTCAACCAATTTCTTAAAGGAATTAGCCTGGGTATACCCAGACTGCCTTGCGCGCTCGAATTTAATTTCGAACCTCCAGGCAGTCTGGAAACTAGAGGGAGATCTTAGTCCTGTTTTAGGGATCCAATCACAGAGCGGGGAGGGACGGCAAGACGATGACGCGTACTACTCGGCACTTGGAAGCTTGTAGTTTTCCGGATCCAACATGGCTGCTGCAGACGCGAAACTCTCTTTAGCTGTAGATGGTGTTTTAAATAGTTTAGAGCGAAAGTTGAAAGGCGAAAGGTCTCTCGGCGGCTCCGCTGAGATCACCGGCGTTATGGTAGCGGGGCTATTAGCGTCACTAGCGGCTATTAGCGCCGTTAGCGGCTAATAGCCGCTAAGGGCTAATAGCCCCGTTACCGCGGACAGCGGAGCCCCCAGAGGCCTGCAGCAGCTTGATTATTGCCCATAAAATCAGTGGATGTGTGTGGCTGAATGACATGAGGGGGAATAAAGCGTGAAAATAAATAATCTTGCAGAAAGCGAGAACTGGAGAAGCAAAGCAGCAGCAGCAACACTCTCACAGACACACACACAACAAACATCCATCTCTGTTGCTCTACTACGTCATCTGGTATAACTGATCTGATTGGCTTAGAGCTACCTACAGACGCTTTGATAGACATTCTAAGCGTCCAATAAACGGCTCCGGAGGATCGTAAACCACACCTCCTCTATGGAGAAATCCATTGTTCGTTGCCAGACTAGACCTCATTTGAGAATAGTCTGGTGTTAGCCAGGCTATAAAGGAATATGAATCATTTCAAAATCATTAACATACTGAATATGGTGTAAAATGTTATTATGAGTGCAACTAAAGCTATTAATAAACTATAAATTATAATGTAATTGTTTGTTAATGGTAAAGTAACTATAAACTTACATTAATATACCATCCATTTGTCCTTTATAAATGATTTAGTTAGTTAAATGATGTATTTACCATTATAAATGGCCTATTTATGGGTTATAAATGATGATTAAACATTAATAAACTATCGTTTAACATTTATAAATGATGGTTATTGTAAAGTGTTACCAAATCATTTTGATAATTTGCTTGTCGATTTGATTTATTACCTTAGTAAACACGTTCCTAATGAGTTAATGGTCTTAATCTCTGGAGTCAAGTCCTCATAAAGTCTTGTCGTCTTGTAAATTATGGTCACAGTCCCACTGAGGTGTGTACAAAACATATGGATCAATTCACAAAACTCCTGACAAAAGTTGAAAAATCTGATAGGAACGATGACAAATGCTTTAAAGCACTGTCGGACCGTTCTTCAGACATAATGACGTTCCCATTTGTTGCAAAACGAAGCCTGATAAAACAGAAAATGTGCTTAATGAGGACAACTTGTTCTTCTGCAGCACTGAAACTCTGTGAGCATTGAAAGTGATGGAGCCTCGGGGGAGCCGGTAGTGTGGATGTACAGTATGCACCTAAGCGTGGGGGAAAAATGGCGCAATCTCGGGATAATTGACTCATCGCAGTGCGGGGGACAGCACTTTGATATCAAAGTCTTTGGTGTGCAGGCGAGGCAAACCTAACAATAGCTACCTTTTGGCGGCTGCATTTTGCTGTCTAAATAATACAAATCTCCACAGAAATCTGTTAAGACAGGAGAGGGAGAGCAACTTTGAAGCCCAGGTTTGGAGTAATGATGCATTCTGAATGAAGTAGCTGTGAGAGAGCTTCACCATGCAGAGAGAAGAGAAGGTTTCCAACGCTGCAGGAAAAATAAAGTGGCATGATTTGTTGAAGGGATGAAGCAAAGCCAGTTCTGAAAGAGTTCTGAGTGTGGATGTAAAGCACATCATGGTGTGCCATCACAGACGATTGCTTCAGTTAGCAGAAAAGTAAACACTGACTAACTCCACAAAGTGTCTAAATCATGGCGCTCAAACTCGTGGCCCACGGGCCAATTGCAGCCCTCGTGACGATATTTTGTGGCCCCCACCTTGATATGAAAGTAATGTAAGTTAATGTGAGTTTTATATGAATGGCACTCTACCGTGTTGTGTGGAAGGTCCCTTTAATTACTTTTTGGGTCATTTTGTGTCATTTAAAAAAAAAAAATTGTATCTTTTTGAATAATTTTGTGTCTTTTTTTAATTGTGTGTCTTTTTTAATAA